>NC_083105.1:91238110-91287104 GCF_949774975.1 Lagenorhynchus albirostris
ATTTTGTTACACTGAGGAAAATACACAGGAATTTGTGGCAGGCAGTGTGTATTCATCTTATTTTTCATACTTACAGTTGCCCTATCTCTTGATTTCTTATCTTGAATTTTAACCTTGTTATATGTGTACTTTTCAAGTTGCTTCAAATCTCTTTGGGAGCGAGGTTGGATACAATTATCAGCATCAGAGAGGCAGCATTGGACGATGGAAAGAGTATTGCACAGGGAATCTAGAAACGTGAATTCCAGTCTGGACTCTCCCTAACAAGATGTGTGAGCATAAACCAGCTATTTTAGTTCTCTGGACCTCAGTTTTCTCCTTTATAACATAAGGGAGCTGGATTAGTCAATTTCAGAGAACTCTCTCATCTCAAAGTATTATGACTTCCTTCCATTTTTCCAAAGTAAAAATAATAACTTTTAATTCTAGTGTGAGCTATATACTACCATACCGGTTTTACGTAAGAAATGCAGAGGATGTTAGAGTATTAAAATATACATATCATTAAAATACATTTCAAAAATTATTGCACTTGATGGATTTTAATGAAAATAAATTCAGCACAGGTGTGAAAACACCTGAACATGGAAAATATTCAGTAAATATTAGTTTTGTCAGGTTCTCAGTTACTATAATTGGCCGTTTTACCGTTAAATGCAGTATCTTCTTACGAGGCGCTATAGAGTAGTAGAAAGAGTATGATGTTTACAGTGAGAACTGGATTCAGATTCCATCCCCACCATATGCTAGCTGTGCAGTCTTGCGTAAGTCACTATTTCTCTGAGTTTGGTTTGCACATCCTTAAAATGGAGACACTAACGTCTATCCTGCAGATTTTGAAAATTAAATGAAAGAATTTATAAGTACCAGGAACACAATAGGTTCTCAAAATCTAGTTCTTTTACCTTGATATTTATAATTTACTTTTACCATATAATATTTCACTAACTTGGTTTTTACATAAGATATCTCCTGCTAAATGTAGATGTTCAGAATCTGGCCTTGTATACCTCACAATGTATAATTTACCCAGGAAATAATTCAAGAAGTCATCTTGCAACATCTTGAGTCTTCCCAATAGATGTTTGGAATCAAAGTAGGTTGATTCAGTCTGTAGTGACACTTAACCAAAAGTAAATTATCAAATGCACATATTTTTTATTGTAAGGATATGAATACAAAAACACAAATGTCCACACATCCTTGCAGACTCATTAATATGCATGAGCCTCTATGTGTATATGTTTTAAAGGTATATTAGTAGTAAATTTAGAATATTTTTGTTTACTTACCACATTTCATCCACTAATAGCATTTACTAACAATAGAGTTATCTTTGTGCAACAATAACATTTACTGCTTTTCTACTTATAAACAATTACATACTTATACAGGAAAATTTAGAAAATAGAAAGGGATAAAGAATAACATTGTCCCATGTCTCACTGTTCTAAAAGAAGTTATTTTAATATTTTGGTATGTGGCTAGCCATACATTTTTCTATGCATATGTGGCAAATGATATATAGCATATACTTTATATTATAACCACATTTAAGCATCTTAAAGGAAAGTAACAAGGAAGAATCCTAATGTTTGTCACTTGGACATTTTCATTAATATAGTGTACATTTTTCCCTGCCTTTAAAAATTCTTTTATGACATTTTAAGCTTTCTTGTGTTCAGTTTTATGCATAAAGCTTCATATATCATTAAATCAGTCTTCTGTCATCAGATGTGTAGGTTGTTTCTTCAAGATACTCAAATCTGTGTCAGGCTAAATTCACAGGAGCATAGTTAATTAGACAAACCATATAACAGTTTAAGGCTTACATTATATATTGCCAAAATGCTCTCTGGAAAAGTTATACCAATTATTCTCACACCAGAAAAGAAAAAACAATGCATTCCCTCACATAAGTTCCAACACTGGGAATTATTATTTTAAAAGAAATCCTTGTCACCTTGAGGGATGAAAGATGGTATCTCATTATCATTTTTAATTAGCATTTATTTGATTACTAGTGACCCTTTGATATTTCTTCTATTAGGGAACTGCCTGTTTATTCCTTTTGTCCATTTTTCTATTAGGGCAGGCTTACCTATTTTATCCGTGTTCTACACAGAAAATTAAAACATCCTTCAAGTGCTAAACCCAGCCTGAATTCTATTATGATGCAAAGTAATTGTAGGTTGTTAATACTATTTACAAATCGTATATCAATTTTATCTCACCATTGAAATAAAAAGTTGCATTCACAATTACGTCTGTCTCCTCAGTGGAACTCAGTCAAGTAAGACAAACACTCCTAAATTTTGACTCTAAAACTGTTCACTTTCTTATTGCTGCAGAATACTGTTCTAGTATCATTATTAAAGTACCTAATATATTTCTGTGTGCGCTTCATTTATTACATGCCATAATGGGACTGAATATCTTTAGTGCTGGTTATGCACAATTAACACTTAGTTATTGTCTTGTCACTTCCATCTCTACAAGACAAACTTCTTTAATGCAAGAAGTCAGCTAATCTTCATCAGTCAAGCAAAGCAGACAAATTTTGTTACTCTGAATCCAGAAGTTTTCAATATAGGAGACTCTCCTTATCCTTTGGTGTCTGCTTGGGAAATCTCTCCAATAAAGCCATCTGCCTCAGGAGCCTCTACTCATAGTAGCCAAATCATTGTCTTAGTATTGCACCTTTTCAAGTGACACACAAGGCCAATGGGTAATTTACAGGCACTTTCCCTTAAGCAAACTTTCTTGGCCCCTGAAATTATGATTTTATAAATGCTTAAAATTTTATTTAGCAAGTCATTTCATCTTAACTTTTAATCACAATATCATTAAGTTCTAAAGCATTTCTGAATGTTTAAAAAAGATAGTAGTAACAATGAACTTTCAAGATGGGTGATCTTCTCTGTCCTTTTTAAAAGGGTAAGGCTAAAAATGTGAATCCTGAATTAAAATCTAAAAGTTCATCTATTTTGAAAGGAGGTTATTTTGAACATCTTGTATGATAACATGAATCTCATTCAGAATTGGAAAATTGTGAGTAATAGGTTAATTTCTTAAAGATGAGTAAGACCCCCCCCCTTAGAAAATTCTAGGAAACTAAATGATGGTTTTATAAGAGAAGGGAAAAAATGCTTGTTTGTAATGAAATTGCCTCAAATATGTAGAACTGTGTAACATTAAAGAAAAAAAGCACTGTGCTAGGCTCTGTGGAAACAGAGGTGAATAAAATCCAGTTTCTCTCTTAGGGGTATCTAGAGTTTAGGGAGAGACATGACATCAAAGACTCACAGAAGAGAAGAATGTAATTGATGCTAAACAGATCTATACTGAGGGAAGAGAGGTCTGTGCTTCTTGAAGTCTTAAGAAAGCACCAAAGGGTTGATGTCCTGGGTGTTAAAGGACTCTCTAGGACTGGTTAGGATATAGGAAGTGTGTCTGGTGGGGGCGTGGAGGAAGTGAAGAAGGCTGGGTGCAGTGAGGAAAGGATTTTCCAGACAGATGGAGAAGCAGGCAAGGCATGGAGGTGTGAAAGCAAGTAATGTGCTCCGGAAATGAAAAGTGGCTCAATGTGCTCAGAGATTAGAGAGGGAGTTTTGTAGGGACGTGGAGGAATATGGGGTATAAGTGCTTTGGGAAAGATCAGAATAAGTTGACGGGGTCAGGGAATACTGATGGAGGGAATGGAAACTACAGAATTTTGATTGATTGATTGAAGTATAGTTGCTGTACAATATTATATGTTACAGGGGTACAATATCCACAACTTTTAAAGGTTCTACTCCATTTATAGTTATTGTAAAACATTGGCTATGTTCCCCGTGTTGTACAGTATAGCTGTATAGCTTATTTTATACCTAATAGTTTGTACTTCTTACTCCCGTACTCCTATATTCCCTTAAAAAAAGAATTTTTAGAATTTACGTAGATGGAAAAAAGGGAGAAATATCCCTGGCTAGGGAATAGCTAAGCAAAGGTGAGAAGATTATTGTTAGCAAATAATCATGAGAGCAAATTTTTATACAGTACTGATCACACACCAGACATTGTTCTGTTTTACATGTGCTAACTCATTTAATACTCAAAATAACCCAGAAGTAGGTACTATTATTAGCCTCATTTTACAGGTGAGGAAACTGAAGTATAGAAAATCTAAATAACTTGCCCAAGATTACACAGATAGAAAAGGGTAGAGTCAAAATTTGAACCCAGGCAGTCTGGATTTAATCTCTGGATTCAGAGCCAGTATGAGGACCCTGACCTGTTTCGAGATGAAGATTTGCTTTTCTGACAAAGTGGGTATAAATGGGAGTAGATATAGTGGAGTTAAAAAAAAGGTTGATGCTAAATAATTGATAATAGGATTTGTGGTGTGGGTAGCGAAACTTGGTACAGAAAAGATTGTTCGGAATGCATTGTGTGATGACAACTGGGCTGTCACTGGGAAAAGACAGTAAATTTGTTCACAGGTGTACAATGAGTATATAACCTGCACTTCTTACTGAAAACACAGTACAGTATCAAAATCTCCATCTTTTAGTAACTGAGGATGCTAAATAGAACAGTAGAGACATTGGAAATATGGAATGGATCCCCTTTCTTTTTAAAGTGCTGTGGAAATGGAAATTAATTATAATTGGCAGTCACTAATGTTAGAGAAATAAGATGACTAAGTTAACATTTTCATTCTTAAAGAGGATATCACAAATGAAAGCTTCCTAGCAGAGGCATTTGATAACCCGCTCAAAACTACTCTAAGCCCTGTATTTGATAGTGATGGTTTTGTTAATTATTGTCCGTACTTTTCAAGTCTCTAAGACCGTATGAATTCAACTAGAGTTACTCCAAAATATCTGGAAATTAAATCTATGATTAACTCTAAAACATTTAGATTAGGTGGCTTAATAATCTGATTGGGCATCTTTTTATTCCTTAACATATTTTTTTAATGATGGCAGAATTAAT
This sequence comes from Lagenorhynchus albirostris, assembly GCF_949774975.1. NCBI lineage: Eukaryota > Metazoa > Chordata > Mammalia > Artiodactyla > Delphinidae > Lagenorhynchus > Lagenorhynchus albirostris. Next base: position 91,243,091 of record NC_083105.1, read on the forward strand.
TGAACTGACTATATCACAAGCGATTAAGATTAATTTATAAGGAAGATTATCAGTTTATTTTCAAGAATTTTAGCCTGACCTATTACTATATATACATACATTATCCTCTGGCCATCACTATTTTTATAATATTTTTCTGAAATGCTAAATCTCATCGGGACCTGGTTATAGAACATTGGAAATTAGCCTTTCTTACAAAATCACAGTTATAGATCATTTTGTTAGGTGTCCGATATCTGCATTGCTATTCCTCTAATTTCTTCATGTTTATGTATAGGACATTTTAAAGGAAGATATCAATCCTAATTGCAAAGCAATCATAATCTGTTCTTAACTATAGCTTTCAAAGCTGTTTTGTTTAAGTTATATGTGTGTGACATTCCTCACCTACGTTCTGTTTCATTTTGACCTTTAAGTATAAATTGATATGCACATAAAAGGTACTTTATCCAGTTGACAACATAGTAGTATCAACATATCTCAGGTAGGAATATTTTAGATGAATTCCATTTATATTGCAAACATCTCATTGAATAATAGGCTCTCTTTTGAAAAGCTATGTAAAGAAGTAATAATAATACAAAAAACCTATATAACTTCATAGCCTCATGCTTTACCGCCTCCAGGTAGAAGCATGGATTTTTTTTAATTGCTTTCAGTCATTTATTTGTTTTTTTTAAATTGAAGTATAGTTGATTTACAATGTGTTGATTCCTGCTGTACAGCAGAGTGATTCAGTTATACTATATATATATTCTTTCTTATATTCTTTTCCGTTATGGTTTATCACAGGATACTGAATATGTTTCCCTGTGCTATACAGTAGGACCTTGTTGTTTATCCATTGTATATATAATAGTTTGCACCTGCTAATCCCAAACTCCCAATCCATCCCTCCCTACCCCTCCCTCCTCCTTGGGAACCACAAGTCTGTTCTCTATGTCTGTGAATCTGTTTCTGTTTCGTAGATAAGTTCATTTGTGTCACATTTTAGATTCCACATGTAAGTGATATCATATGGTATTTGTCTTTCTCTTTTAGACGTACTTCCCTTAGTATGAAAATCTTTCGGGACTTCCCTGGCAGTCCAGTGGTTAAGACTCCATGCTTCCTCTGCTGGGGGCACAGGTTTGATCCCTCGTCAGGGAACTAAGATCCCACAAGCCATGCGGCATGGCCAAAATTAATTAATTAAAAAATTGATGCAAAAAAATCCATAATGAACAAAAAATTAAAATTAGAAAGAAATCTCTACATCCATCCATATTGCTGCAAATGGCATTATTCCATTCTTTTTGTGGCTGAGTAGTATTCCACTGTGTGTGTGTGTGTGTGTGTGTGTGTGTGTGTGTATGCACCACATCTTCTTTATCCATTCATCTGTGAAAGCAGTTAGGTTTCCATGTCTTGGCTGTTGTGAATTGTAAAAGCATGGATCTTGAATCCAAAGAGACCAGGGTGCTTTTCCTTCCTCTACCATACACATTCTAGCTATGGAACCTTGGGCAGGTTTTTAAAATTCTGGGAGGAAGTGTTAGGTTTTTCATCTGAAAAAGACAATGTTAATATTTACTTTCTCAGTTGGATTTAAGGAATAAATGTGATCACTGTATATACATGCTTAGCCTTAGCACATGGTAAGTAATTTATAAAAGGTGATTATTTTAATTACCTACATTCCAAACATTGACGGAAGGCTTTACATATTACATTTCTACTCTTTACTGCCAACTTACAGAACTTACTGATGTTAAAGATAAAAATCCTGAAGTTTCATTTTCAATATTGTGAATGGAAGGTTGGAATTTGAACCCTATTCATTGCACATGTCTCTCTGCCTTTCATATACTTCTTATTTTAACATTCCTACCATCCAGTGATGTAGTTGTTTTATCTTACCCACAGAGAACTGACTCAGAGAGAGTATGAAATACACCCTATATCTTGCATTGAGTAGGTGAGAGCCACAGGACTCAGGACCAAATCCCCAGGCTCTTGGCTCAGTGCTTTTCTCACTATAATTACTCCGATTGTATTAATCTACAAATAGAAATTACCTAAATTTCAAGGCCCCTGAAGGTAAGGATGACATGACACAACATGACAAACAAAACAAAACAAAACAAAACACGTTTTTATTTGATAGCAAATAGAATTTGGAGGCTTGTTAACAAATTAAAGCAAAATTTTAGACAGTATGGAGTTGAAAAAGTACTTCCAGTTTAGTCGGTTTTTAGGGGAAAATAAGATTCAATAACATCAGCTGGAACACGAGAGTATTTTATTAAAATTATTTATTTTTGATGGGTATTTTATTATTAGTTCAAATTAATTTCAACATTAATATAAAGTGAAAAATTTGAACAGTAATCAAATATATTCTGCATGCTACTTTATATAATCTCACATAAAAGATAAGTATCTAATTTGGCTACTTACCCCTGCCCAACAAAAGAAATATTTCCTTTTATTCAACATATCTTAATGATCAGGATAATCTACAAAAACTGGTTTATTCAAACACTACTTTTTAAGCACAATATTTCAAGTTTATAGTTTGCAACTAATAAAAAGAAGATATACTTAAAGTCCAAACTTGAATGTTCAGTGTATCCAATAGCCTTGACCACAAACAACTGCAGGATTTCAAGATCAGGGCGTAGTCTGTACTTTCAATCAGCATCATCAGCAGGCAGTAATCCTGGGGAAAAAAAAGTAAATTCCACAAATAAACAGACCAATCTTCCTTTAAGAGGAAAGCTAATTCTTTCAAACTACTTTTTTTATTACACTATTTTCCCCTCTATCTACTTAGCTAGAATAAGGATAAATTTCCAAAGCTACCCAGTTGGAAAATAAATAGGTTCGCTGTTTGTCTAGCATTCCAATCTTTGCAAATGTAAATCAGCCCAACTGCTCCTCATTTAAACCTTCAACTTCACAAAACATTAAAGGGTGGCTTTCATGACACAATTTAATCTATCCACTAAGATTTCTGCTTGAACATCATTTGAAATTGACTATCTGATAAAGAGAGACTACTATCAAAGGTCAGTGAGGTCGACTTATATAATTACAAGTAGTTTTACTGGGTCAACTCTACCAGACACTGCTGTTTGAAGGTTAAATTGTTACAATTAAAAATATATACAAATCTCCCCAGAGTTACTTTATTGTTAAATGTACCGGAAACAGCACAAGCATTTTTTCTGACCTTAATTGTGTCCAAAGCGTCACCACTGGGAAATTATACAAAAAGAGGACTTATTAAAAACATTACAATCTTGCACATTAAACAATGCTTTACAGAATAAAATACATAATTAGATACTGGAAACTAGTTTATTTATCACATCAATATTAAGAAGTTCATCAGGTTACTCCTTTTGGTTTAATTGGAAGTACTCTAAGAAATACATTTACTACTTCATAGTTGGTGAACTTGCCACAGACAAAGGAATATGGCCCAGCATCTGAGTCTGATGCTAAAATAACTTTCACTTCAGAACAATTACTTCCAAATTACGAGAATTTAATCACATTTTAATAACAGAGTAAAAGGAAGCTTTAAGTGAGAAGCTCTAAAATGGGCTATTTTCTAATCATTTGATTCATTTTAATGCCTTTTACTTTTTTTATAAAATGGATAAAAGGGGAATGATGAAAGCTTCCATAATCACTGCCGTGAAATATTATTATCATTGTTTTAATCAATGTAAATATAGATCAGTTCTTTTTTTCTTTCCAATATGGTAAAAAAAACAAAATCACCTTTGCTGCCCAAGGTGTTTTCCTCAATGTTCTTATGAGTTTTATATATAAAAGTAGGATTTCAAATTTTGTGTGTAGCATTTCCTTAAATGACCAGAATGGTTTAATTTTGACAACAAGGCAACTTTCTAAGCCAAACTTTCAAACTCAGGGAATTACCATAAATTGAAATAATGAAATGATGATTAGGAAAAGAAATCTTCAAATCTATAGATCTGAGTGAAGTCATCTTAACCATTTTATTTTTGTAAATATTTTCAGATTTTGTGTTGGAGACAAATTTTTCCTAAAGAATAACATGATCCTTTGCCAGACGGACTACGAGGAAGGTTTAATGAAAGAAGGTTATGCACCCCAGGTTCGCTGATCTATCAACATCACCCCATTAAGAATACAAAGCACTCCATTCTTTTATCTTTTTTGCTCCACGTGTATATAAGAATTGACACAGGAACCAACTGAATAGCGTAGATATAGGAAAGCAGGATGGTTATATGGAATAAAAGGCGGACTGCATCTGTATGTAGTGAAATTGCCCCAGTTCAGAGTTGAATGTTTATTATAAAAGAAAAAAGTAATGTACATATTGCTGGATTTTTTTGCTTGCTATTTGTTTTTTTGTGTCACTTGGCATGAGATGTTTATTTTGGACTATTGTATATAATGTATTGTAATATTTGAAGCACAAATGTAATACAGTTTTATTGTGTTACCATTTGTGTTCTGTTTGCTTCTTTGTATTGTTGCATTTAGTACAATCAGTGTTTAAACTTACGGTATATTTATGCTTTCTGTATCTACCAGCTATTTTAAATGAGCTGTAACTTTCTAGTAAAGAATTGAAGAGCAAATTTCACTAATGATACACATATAAAGCAAGTCTATCAACATTAAAAATACTGAAAAAGAAGGACACACAAAGCATTTTAGCAACATCCACTTATTGCCACAATGATTTAGAGTCTATCAGTGTTCTCATTATCACCCCCTATTTTCAGGGGGTTAAAGATCAGCTTTAAAAAAATGCATAAAAATTTCATCTTAAAGCACTTTCATTTTTTACCAACCTGAAAAGTGCCATTTTTAGAATAACTTTAAAGCTTAACAGTTATCCTTTTAATACCCTTTTTTTGTGTGTGCTCTTTACCTAGTAAATGGCTTTGTTTTGTTTCCTTCAGCCATTCACCGCTTATGTGAGCTAGTGCCTTTGGGTATCATGTAAAAATTTTTCAAAGGGTTACTTTAAAAAAGTGTTACCACAATTATGAGATAATTTTAAAATGATAAATTTCTTGTACAAATTTTGCCCAGATCTCTCCATAAGAGGTAAGCGTATAATAACTTTATGATTTGATACATTTCTGGCACCAAAAGGTTTTGAATGCGAATCTACTGAAACCATGATAATGCACGTTGAATCTATGATCATATTTGAGGAGTGAAGTCACTTTTGATCAGAGCAACATAGTGCTCACAGAATCTTCTAGAAGAAGAGAAACAAAGGGATTGATAAAAAGCTGAGAACTGGTGATTATATATTTTTCTGTATTTACCTGCCACTTATTTTAATGTTCAAAAGTGAACACTTTAAAAGTTTGATGTGTCTTACTCTCATTGCTTTCTCTAAGTACTTACCCGCTTAGAATTTATCACACTTGGGCTGAAATCTGTCATTCCATTTTTTAAAGGTGAAAGATTATTCCCTTATCTACATGATAGCTGATAAAAAAGAAAGCTTTCTAGAAACAAAAATTTTGGAAACTGATTATTTCAATTACAATTAAGGAAATAAAGTTGCGACTGTGTTCCCTTCTTTGGGGTTGCTCACACTTCGCTTCATTGCTTCTGTTCCCTGTACTCAAAACTACTTTTCAGCAGATCTGATTCCTCAACAGGCACAATGAAGCATATTTTTACTAGAGCAACTTTTAGTGCTGTGGGCTTTCTTTTTTCTTTTCTTCTTTTTTCTTGATCACTTGTATAGGAAACAATATTTCCCAGTGTTACTTGCATACATACTTTGTCCTGCCGAATATGCATTGCAGATAAAAATTAAATGTGATACCTGAATTCTTGGTTTGGGGCCAAAATATTAAACTGAAAAAACATGCTGGTGTGGATTTGAGTTGTTTTCAAACAAAGCTTTACTATGAACATGCATGTGAATCTGGACATTGCCTCTCATTTTTAAGAAAACGGTTCTGTGAAAAGTGAACAATATGTATTTTTACAGATGCTTCATGGTTGAGTGTTCAAGTCACATGTCCTCCAAATTTGAGATCTACCCCCAAAAAAGAGTTTCAAAAATAACAGTTTGAGGCCCACAAAATAACTATTGATATGATTTTAGCCTTTGAGCCTTACATTTATTTCATGAAAAGACTTGCATAGCCAAAACCAAAAAAAAGCAAAACAGAACAAATGGGAGGAAGGTGGGGGAGATATGTAAGAAGTGGTTTTCCTAACACATCCCTGCTAATACCCATTAAGAGTTGTTTGAAATTCATGTGGATGTAAAAATGTAATTGTCAGTATCTTTTTGCATCATCTTTTTTAGATTTAAATGGTTTTGCATATGCTTATCAATATGTCAAAATTCTTGTAAATTGGGAACAAACTTCTCTCAGCTTCTTGAAGCTGTTCAATTATCTCTGCCACCCAAAGACCAACAAGGTCTTTTGCTTAATCCTTTGGGAATTAATTCTTATGCTTTTTACTACAAACAAAATTACTCACCTGGATTAAAGATTAAGGCCTTAATCTCCTTAGATTATCTTTAGTCTCCATAGAATGGTGGAACAAGACAGAAATAGGCCATTTTACAGCTAATTGCCCATAAATAGTAGCATTTTTGACTGAAGTACTAAGCTAATTGTCTTGACTACTCAAAGTTCCTGAATTGTTGTCAACTTTCCCCTTTGTGTTGTGTAGCCCTGACGTCACTTAGCTTGTTATCTGAAGCCTCCAGTAGAACATCTCCGATGGAGCATTGATTTCACAAGCAGCGAAAGCTCCCTTTCCAACACGCATCTCATATAGGCTGCCTATGATGAAGGACCAGGCACTTCCACTCCACTAGAGTGCTGGCTGAGTTTAAAAGCTGACCTGTGTTTGTAATTTCACTTTCATCTTGCTTAATAAATATCTGCTGGATTCTTTCATTCATTTCTTTAATATTCGGATTTATGTTTTTAATAAAAGGGGTATTACACTATTTGATTGCACTTAATGGGCAAAATCTAAGATGATATCTGGAAAGCATACTATGAAAAAGGAAAAGAAAAGTGTGTAAGGACATTTACTTTCAAAAGGTAAATCATAAGCAGACAAAGTACCTCAAATGCATTCTCCAAATATTATATTTAGGATCTCTGAGCTAGGTAGTTTGTTGCTATTTACTTTTGTGGGGAAAATAAAACTGTCAAAAATGAAGGTAGCAATTGCTGGGTATAATTTTGTACATTTATACAAATTTAAGGGATCTTTCTCAAAGCAACCGTGTTGCTCTTGTCAGACTCAATTTCCAATTTCCTGGTTCCTGCATAATGAATTAAAACAAAAAACTCAACTAAATCCTACATTTTCAGGAAGAATGTTGTTCCTTCACTGAACCAGTGCTAAAAATTACATCTGTGGTAAAACACACCCTATGCAAGTGATTTCTTTTTAACTATCACTTTAGGCAAACCACTCTCTGGATAGTCACTTAAACAATTTCATAGAAATGATACTGGCCAAACATATTTAGTGTTCACTTAACTAAGCTGCAGAAACAAAGTACGTGTTTATTGTAATAGGCTATTAACGCAGAATACAATTTTGGCAAAAGCCCTTTGATTATTACTTTTTCTTAAAAATGCCATTACAGATATTTCCTAAATGTGATTTTAATGCAATGTAAGGTAATAGGAAGCAAAATTTTAATACAGCTATTATTTCACATGACATTTATTAAGTACCTACTATGTGACAGGCCTTGCCCTAAGCACTCAGCCTCCTTGTGAGGCCGACCTAGGCTACTTTGCGTGTCAGATAACTTTAGGAAGTCTTCACACTGGTTTGTACTCAGCTCAAACCTACGAATAATAAGCACACAAAAGCAAATACCGTCTTCCACCTATTCGGCGTGTCATTGGTATGAAAGCCCCAGAAAATATCTCAAGTAATCAATGTGTTCAGAGAATTATCTCACACAAGTTACTCATTAACTCAATAGCACATAATAAAAAAGAACATCAATTAATTAATGAGTCACCCTCAGATCGCTGTGATTACAGTAGCGCTCTGTTGAAACAGCCGTTATAAATGGAGCTGCCTCTCTTTATTCATTGTTTGCAGTTCGCCCATTATTTGGCCGAAACCAGTGTCATATTTAACATGTGCCTGTAGGTAATTGTGTGATTAGTATCATAAGTGAAGAATTCTGAATATCTACTGCTTATAAAACTTTATAAATGGTCAGGGAAAAAATCAAGAAAAATCTCATTTTTGCTGTAGCTTCTTCTGAAGCCAAGCTATTGGAAGGGTATTACCTTTCTAAAAAGTATACTTTTTACATTTATAATCAAGATGTAAGATTTCCATGTTAAACATTAGAAGGATTAGCTGCTAAACAAAAGTAAATTTTCCAATGTTTTAGAATACACATAATTTCAGGAACTTTTCACAAAGACTAAAATATGCATGACCAGTTTTGAAACATTTTGGTACCCTCCCAGAAGGACTTTTTTGCCTTTGGTGGGCCAGGTTGGGGAGGAGGTGTGGGGACTGGCAGTGATAGGGGACAAGATGATAAGAAATGCCAAGTATTAGATGCAAAGTCACCAACAAAAGTTTCCCAACTATCTTGGTAAATGCCATTTCACTAAGCTTATAGAATAATTATAACAGTTCCCTTAGGTAAGTAAGAAACATCTGTTGGCAACACATAGCAGGTGTTAACAATTACACATACTGAAATTTTTTAAAATGTTAATTAAAAGAATTCTGTTTTCTGAAAAGGAAATTCAAAGATACTCCTGTTTTCAGCGTGCAGATCACGTAACGCACAACACTGTAAAGCCCAGATCATCTTGGATCAAGTAGGTTTCGTGTTTGGTTCAGATCATTGCAATCAAAAGTGAACTGGAATTCATGGCACTTTTTACACAATGGGTATTCTGGGCTGAGGAGCTGAATACTCACGAAATTGGCATAGCGGAGCATATTGCAGAATATTTTGGCTTTATTGGCAAGGCGGTCGTCGTTAACTATACCAAATTTAACGGACACAGTACAAAGAAAGATGGGAGCAAGAGGCATGCAGGTAATAGATTATCCAAATCTCTTTTAACCCTGCTTCTGCAAAAGATTTTGAATCACATGAAATGAAACTGTCCATTTGTAATATGAAACATCATATTCCTCATCATCAGTAGTGTCTAACAAAAGGTAACACTCACTGAACACTTACCATGTAGTATGTATGGTAAGTGTTCAGTAAGTAGTATAAGTAGTAGTATGAGATTTTTTCATTGTCCAGGTAATTTCCACAACAGCCTCCTAACGTAGGTTCTATTAACCCCGTCTTGCAGATTTTAAATAAAAGTAAAGAGAGCTTACTTAACTTGTCCAAGGTCATACAGCTAAATAGTGAGATTTAAACATAAGTTTTCTGACTCTGGATCTATCTCTCAGAGAGTTTTCATTCTTATTAATAACATTATCATCATCATCATCATCATCACTATTATTATGTTCTAGCCAAAAACTAGAAGTAATCTGTGCTTGAGCAAAAATTCCAAACATTTCAGAGTTAATGCCACCTTTAAAAATGAAAATTGGAAATAAGAGTGATCATATTTTCCTACATGCAATCCACTTAGGAGCTCCTTCTTTCAACCTTTAAGAAATTTATTTGAGGCCACAGAGCCAGGAATAATAGAGGATCCCTAGTAAAGCAGTATCAGGAACAAGAGGCAGTCAGCATAGACGAGAGTATGAGTAGAAACCTGCAGTTGTCTGCAGCAGGATAAACATGCTGTGATGAGGTGAGGCTAGACCGCTGCTCTCCAAAGTCAAGATAATAAATTAGTGTGTTACCTGTCTTTGATATTTTATAACTTACTTCCACAAGATATGGAACAAACCGAAAGTCAGAATAGCAATCTGTGTCAAACTATGTGTTCACTTGTCTAAAATACACAAGGTGTCGAGGATGCTTGGTCCAGATCAGTGGCCAGCCAAATAATTAAGGAACTCTCCAGTCTCAGATTTACAACGGCAGGTTGAAGCAATAGTGGGCAAAGCAGCTATCCTTAACATAGAGCAAAATGCAATTACCTGCATTCTCATATGACCACAGAAAAATCTGAGACCTCCTTTTTTCCATTGCTTCAACTGCTTGCTGCCATCACCACAGCCACTTCCATGTATTGGGATCCTTTTGAACTTAAATCATTCCAGATTAAGTGATCTTAATGGGAATTTCCACCCTGCAAGTGTTCCTGTATTTTCAGTATATAATTAGTACTTAATCTGAAGAGTTTAGAGCTGTGATGATTAGAGCAGAACATGGTCATAGACAATTGCATAAACAGTGTGCAGTTCCTCAACTTAGGAAGCACAGTGGAAGACCCAAGAATTTTTAATTGTGTGAGACCTTAGGTTAATTTCAACATGACTTGCTAAAATATCCCTAAGAAAGTTTGGTGGAGCTGCTAGGTTGTCTCAAAGTTAAGCTTGACCTATAATTCCTTTATTATTCTTAGAGTATCCTCAGTTTAGTATGAATAGTAGCAGGGGCTCGGTGAAGACATAGAAACCACATCTGGGGCAGTTATTGATGTGTGAAAATAAAATATGGGATTGAAAATGAAATAAAAATTACATGGGAAGAGCCAGGAAACTTTGTAAAAAAAAAAAACTCTTGGGCACCTTGCATGTGTGTAGCACCATACTAGGCATTTCTAAATTTTTTCTGCCAAAGAAACTTTGGTGCATAAAATATAATGTTCACTGCTATTTATTCTTTGTTTAATGCCCAATTTATTAAATATACCACTTTAACAAATACAATTTCTCTAAACATTTGTACACCATTTAAACAGCTAGTAAGCCAAACTTGTAAATTTAATAAATCAGATCCAACCATTTAAACATTGATTAGAATCTTAGTCAAATTCTTCTAAACATTTCAATAAAATCCCGTCTAATAAGCTTCAGTTCTTTAAAACCAGACAGAAATTCTCACTATGAGTCAAAATTTCTTTAAAAAAATTAAGGTTGTAACAAATATTATTAATTTAAAATATTTCTATATTTTGCTTCATATCTTTCTAAGATTACTTTAATAGTGTGTAATTCCTTTTAAAAATTAGAGAATTTTCTCTCAACTAGCTGAGGTTACAGGTTCTGTGTTTTTGACTATCTGAACTTTGGGGCACAAGAGTGAGCTACTCTGACCTAAATGATTCAAATTTGAACCAGTGCCATCAGTTGGCCAATAATTTAATAATCATACTTTTCTTTTACATCAATGGAACTCTTTAAAGTCTAACTCTTTTACATAGGTTATAATTTCCCATAGCTCAATGCTTTTCTTAAATTGATATGTGCTGACATTATTGAAAGCTTAGGTATACCATTTTAATATCTTATTATAAGCTATAGGATCATTTAGAGATTGTTATCTCCCAAGAAATAAGGAATTGAATCTATGCAGTCAAATTTCCTATTAGGACACTCGGCTAATCCTCTTTCTTGCACAAATTATTGGAGCTTCTTTTGAACTGATTATAACGCCTTACCACCTGTGTTGATTAGTTGATTCGTGTTTTTGGTATGATTTCACTTACAATTCTCTACATTTAATCTTCTCTACTTGGAAAATAGAGGCAAATACGAATTGACACTCTACGTTCAGTAGAAGAAACAGTCCACACACACCATTTTATTTAGCTTTTTTTTTTTTTTTTTTTTTTGCGGTACGCGGGACTCTCACTGTTGTGGCCTCTCCCGTTGCGGAGCACAGGCTCCGGACGCGCAGGCTCAGCGGCCACGGCTCACGGGCCCAGCCGCTCCGCTGCACGTGGGATCTTCCCGGACCGGGGCACGAACCCGTGTCCCCTGCATTGGCAGGCGGACTCTCAACCACTGCGCCACCAGGGAAGCCCTATTTAGCTTTTTTGTATTAATATTTTAACTATTTTGTGTACTTTACATTAACTTTTCCCTAGAGTACAGTCGTAGACCCATGCTTTCATAGACTGGAAAGCATTGCATGTGGATTTAGTAGTAGGTTATGTTTCAAGTATTTTGTGTGTGTGTGTATGGGTGTGTGTGTAGTTCTTACTGTAGATGTCAATCAAAAAATTTGTTTTGAAAAATACTATCTTAGAAACTCAGAAAGCCAAAAATAAAGAGCTTGCGAGAAAATGCAGAGAGTAGCACAACAAGGTGAACAAAGGTGAACTGTTCCAGAAAAGGGTACTCAACCTGAAAACTGCAGCAGCAAAACAGCTGCTGTGTAAAAGCAAAGGTAGAGGAAGGGACATTGGACATTGAAAAGAAGAGAATGAAGAAACAGAAGGGAAAGTCGAGAGCTGATACCATGACTTAATCAGCCATATCTGCAAGAGTTTACCTCACTCTTCACTAAGGATATTGGACAAGACCTTACTGATGCTACACTCTCATCGTCGGGTTTATGCAGACCTTGATTACTTTTTGGGTAAATATGGTGATTCTTTATCTCAAAACACAATTTTCTTAGACCCGATTAACCCTTATTTTTTTTCCATTGAAACCATTTAAGACATAAACATAGTGGTTAGCAGCATCAGCTTTGCCATCAGAGTGACAATAATCTTGAAAAAATTACTTAGTTCTATTAAGAGCAGTTTTCTCATCAGTAAAATGGGTAATAATACCTACTTCATAAGGTTTATTGAAAATCAAATGAAACAATCTATGTTAAGTCCTTAACATAACGCCTAGTAATAGTATTGGGGTTATTTTTACTATTATTATTTTTATGAATTCCAAGTTCTATGAGAGCCTCTTTAGTGCTATTTGCCTTGATGGAGGTTAATCAGTGTGGGTGAGCATCAGGGGTGATTTATGCCCCAATAGGTAAACATGGGGCAAAGAATAACAATTACAGGTGAGCATTCAACAAACAAACTAGAAAATTCCTTTTAAGCAAAATATTGAAATTCAGAGAGGAAATTAAATTGGGGATCTAGGCCATAGTCAGAGACATTGGGTGATAAAATATGTTCTTACTCTCTTTTTTTCATCTCAGAGATTTTGTGTATGTGTTGTGGGTTGCCATGTGTGGTGTGTTGTGTTGTGTGTGTTGCCATGCATATGCCTAGCATTTATACTGGGATAACCTTCATTTCTGTTATTTAGCCAGAGGAACTCAATAATCACTATATTCATATAGTCAGTCATACAGACATTTATTGGACACCTACTGCATGGCAGAGTCTCCTCCATGTCCCCTGAGGAATACAATAAATAATCCTTGCATTTGAGAGAAGACAAGCCAATGACTATTAACCGTGAAAGGTAATAAGCTAGAAAGCAGAGCTATCCACAAAGTGCTGTGGGGACATTGGGGAAGAAGTGATATCTTCTGTCTGGGCGCATTAGAAAAGGCTTCACGATAAACATTTTGATTCAATCTTGAAGAAGCATTGGCGGATGGAGGGAATGTTGGTGTTTTACAGGGACCAGTCTCAATTAAATTCATCAAGCAGTTGGTTTCATGGTGACTCATCTAGCTGATAGGCAATGGAAAACGATGAAAGATTTTGAAAAGATATAGAGTATAATGAAGGCCAAAGTTTAAGAAGATTGACTCTAACTGAAATGTAAAGGGGGGCTAGGGAGGGGCAAGAGGGGATGTTGACAGTTCAGACAAGAGAACTTTGTAAAAAAGAGATAAGCACCTACATAGCATAATAGCTATTGGGAAATAAAAGATGAGTGGGAGTAGTGGGGAGAAGCAATAGGAAAGAGACAAATTACCAAGTATGACAGTTGGCTAAACGTAAAGGGAACAAGGGGGAAAGGTCAGATATGACTCTTGAGATGTGGAGATTTTTACCCTAAATTATTATAGCTAATGTAGCAAACCTAGAAAAGAGAATAAGAAGTATACCCTGTTTGATGACACTCTGGACGTAAGGCACACATCTCATGTCAAAGTGCAGAGTTATATTCCTGCTTTAGAAATTCTTTGGGCTTTTAAGGAAAAAAGAAACATAAGACTATAGGTTGCTGTGGGAGACCTTGCTAGGTGTCTATGCCCTTTTCCCCTTCATTCTTACTAACAGCATACAGGGCAGTGATTGCCAAAGCAAACATTTTCATTTCATGGATTCTTTTGTATCCAGGGATGGCCATTTGACACTGTTCTGGACCATGGGATGCAAAAATGAGTCATTGGAAGATCTGGGGATAACTTTTGCCTTTCCTGATCCAGGCATCACTTTTTCCTCTCTATTGGTCCCTTCTCCCCTGGAATGTAAGTGGGAGCTTGTGGAACAAATCCCAATGGGAGATTTGAACAGACTTGAACTGTCCAGCTTACCTCTGGACATCTTGTCACTGTGGTTAGGTTCTTGTTACATGTGGTCAAAAGCAACCCCTAACTGACATATTTGTTTACAGAAACTTGAGAAATTTTATGGGTACATTATCTGACTTCAGCTGTAGCCAGATTCAGAGAAGGGAAACTTTGCACTGAGTTTATAAGACCCAACATTATGGTGTCCTTTCTTCTCCTCCCAGTTTAGCTCCCTCCTGTCACATGAGAACCCATAATCCTCTAACAAAACAAGCCAGAAGGTAAATTTCCTCATATATGTGTCTTATTTTCTCTTTGATCTTACATAACACCAAAACTCTACCCTGACTTTTTGACATAAAGTTAGTATTTCCGTTAGAATATTACAATTTATCTAATTTTACATACGGTCAGTGGGGAAGGCTGAGTTCTTATTAGACTGTCATAAAATAATATAGGTAGAAAGATGCAGGGAAATAGCGAAGGTATTTTCAAGTAATTAGTTGGAACTACAGACAGATCAAAAAGAAAGCCATTGTGCAAATGTCAGGCCATTCAACGTTATTTCACCTTGAGGAGATAATGTCAGATCCCTGCTTTGGATATAAAGGAAGTTTTGAAAGTTTTTCTGCCTCTCCCAAAATCTTGTCTGGAGATCATTCCTGATCTATGAAGTTTTTCTCTTGTCTGAAGAAAAAAAAGAAAAAGAAAGATAATATTTACGTATGTTTTACACAACTATACTTATTCAAAAATAGTTCTTCAATATGATATTTACCTTTCCTACTTTTGGGGGATATACAAATAGCCTTTATGAAAATACAATGGTGGTAGATAATAGATTTTGTTTTTTATTATCTTACTTGGAGAAATAGTCACCCACTTCATTCTGTTTTCCCTATTAAAAATATATAGATATATTTAAGTGTATATATAAAATTGTGAAATCCATTAATTTGAGGTTGTTTTTTTGGTTGTAAATCCAAAATCTCATTTCAACCTTATGTCCCTCAAATAAAACCTCTCCATTTCCTAAATACCTTCCAAACTAATCTTATTCTTCACTCTGTCCAGAGTCCAAGTGCTATGGGTTCCTCTATCAGCAGAAGAACTAACTTAGTCATTCACTATCTTCCAAGGCATCATCTCAAGAGTATCTCTATCCATCATTTTTCCTTCTCTATCCATCATTTTTCCTTCCTCCCTATGCTTCTAGGAACACTTATTCTGTAATTTCTAAACACCAATCATGTTACAACATCCAGGAGCATGGAGAGAAAAGGAATGGAGAGGAAGGAAGAAACACCATGCCAAAGCTCCCAGACATACTTTCTACCCTCAAGCAGCTCGCAGTCTGTTGGGGAAGTGATGGTAAAACAGCTCCATAGTTATGGGATGTATCGGAGTATGCACAAGATACTTTGAGAGCAGAAAAGAAAGGAGTGGCTAATTTTGAGAGCATCAGCCATAAATTCTGAGAAAAATCACCTGAGTCTTGAGAAGTAGGGGTGCTTCCAGTAGATTAGGAAAAGGAAGGAAAGCTATGCCAGGCACGTGCAAAGAATTCAAAGTGGGAGAGACTTCAGTGGGTTAAAGGAACTTCAGTTAACATGAGGAGTTACAGATTCAAATCCGATGATGAAGGGCCTTGTTTCCATTCACCAGTGTAGGATAGTGGTCTCCAAATCTATGGAGCTTTAAAAGTATAGATGTGTGCGTGTGTATACCTATGTATGCATATGTGTGTGTGTATATACGTGTGTATCAGATATTCTGACTCAGTATGTTGTCATACCCTACAATCTATACATTTTAACAACTCCACAGTGATTCTAATGATTCATCAGGTGTGGATATCACTGCCCTAGATGATGAGGGGCCCCTGAAAGATTGCAAGGCAGAGGATGACGCGATCAGATTTACACTTCAGGAAGTTCAGTCTGCCGGCCTTATGAAAGGTAAAGTGGGGGCAGCTGAGACTAAAGGCTGGGAGCCCAGCTGATGCAGTTGAAAAGAATGATTTAAAAGCAATAGAGCAGAGCTGGAGAGAAGGTCCACTTCAAAGACACTTAGGAGACAGTCAATACAGGAGCAAATTGGTAGTTTTTTGGGGAATAAGATGAGTTTTAGACACACTGGTTTTGAATGGCCTTGGAATAGAACTTGGAAATATAGGTGTTCACACTTCAAAAGAAAGTTCACGATGAGGAACCTGAAGAAACTGGATTTTGTGCAGCTGGGTGGTAAAGGTACTACTCTGTACTCTTTAAATTGTGTTACTTAGACAACTTACTGAAATCATAAGACAGATCTTACTTTCTATTTTAAGTGTAAAATCTTACTTAACATGTTAAATATAATCTGAAGTTGGTAGGATATGCAAGGGTTAATTGATTAAGGAAATTAGATTGACAGATCATGTGTTACCCTAACCCACCAGATTCATTTGAATAAAGTATCATTTCAGGGTTGCCTTTTTAGCACCAAAACAGAATCCTAACCAAAATGACCAGTTTCTATTAGTCCTACATGATCCCAAGAACTATTCTCTAATGTCTTTACTTCTCTCAAAACCATCTCTTCCACTTGTCCTTCAAAAACACAACTGTGGTTACAACTAGATGGAGTTGATGATTCTGAAATTTTGAATTTCATTTATCCACTTAGTTCTTTCACACACAGTGAACCACAGGAAGTGGCATGACAGATGGTAATACAGTAAGTCCCCTACACACAAACCTTCAAGTTACGAACTTTCAAAGACGCAAACGTGCACTGTTAGCTTTTGAGGCACAGGACCCAAACGTAGAACGGTCCATGAAGGCTTCGGCAGCCGTTCAGCAATCCAGTGCTACTGTGTCATCTGTGATGAGAAAAAAAGAGCCACTACCCAGACATCAATGGATCCTTTTTTCAAGAGGGTAGATAGAATTGAATCCAGCGAGGAACCAGACCCTGTGCCGTCAGCGTCAGGCGTGAGTGAAAGTGCAGCCTGCCCTCCGTCTCCTGTTGCTGACGATCCCTCAGCTCTACCATCTCCCACCTCCTCTCCCTCCTCCAGTCAGTAACTCTTCCTGCCTGTTCACTCGATGCCAGCCCCTGGATGCCAGCTGTTGGACTGTACTGCTGTGCTTTTCAAGGTACTGTACTGTAAGATTAAAAATGTTTTCTTTATTTTTTGTGTTTGTTTTTTATATATTATTTGTGGGAAAAGTATTATAAACCTATTACAGTACAGTCTTATATAGCCGATTGTGTTAGTTGGGTACCTAGGCTAACTTTGCTGGACTTAGGAACAAAATTGGACTTAACGAACGTGTTCCCAGAATGGAACTTGTTCGTATGTATGTAGGGGAATTACTGTATATCCATCCATGTTACAAATTCCTTCTAGTCTTGTTCAAAGTCAGAGTATAAAACTAAATGCATAAAATCATTTTTTAACTCCTTCAATAAAGTGTCCCTAAACAAGGAAATAGCTCATTATATAGACTATCCTAGTAAGAGGAACTGCTAGTAAAAGCGAGATCCCACCCAGGTTTTAAATGGAGACGAAATAACCCTTTCAAACGGTCGACAGCCCTCTTCAGCCAATATTTCTCCTTTCAAACCTAAATCCTTTGTGTTTCACTTTCAGCCTTTTCCCTTCTTTTCTGCCTTTAGTAGTGATAGATAAAAATGCTTATCAATTGTTCTCTAATAAGAAACTTAAAATACTCATAGATCACCTTGAAATCGTTTCTCATCCAAAATAATCCCCAATCTTTTGATCTTCTCTCAAAGGTCTTATTTTCCAAAACTTGGATAATCTTGGTGGCTTTCCTCTGAGCATTTTTGATGCTTTCACATATAATTTTGGTTGTGGAGCTCAGAAGTGGGTACAGTATTCATCCTGGTGTGAAATGTGTTAAGAACCATAGCTAACGAGCACTGTATCTTATATTGCTGCTTTATGTATGATATCAATAAAGTTCTTTTTTTCTAATAAAAATTCAGCTTCACTAATTCATGGCCAAGTTGCACCAGAGCTAATGGTTTCATGTTGCTGGGGGATGCCCATGATGTTTGTATAATCTGATTTTCTCTGCCACAAATGAACACGTGTGTCCATATCTGTCATATTGCAATTTGATCCAGCAAAATGGTATGTCTTCTCTTTATATTCAGATTCTTTAGAATTCTTAGTATTTCCCCAAAATGGCTAAATATCATTACTTTTCCCAAGCATGTTTTGCGAGGTCTCTCTTTGTCAGCCAGTTGTATATATTCAACACGGAGCCTGCAGCTGACTCTTGTGAAAACCACTTGTTCATTGATGATCACTCTTTAGGTAAAATTTTCAGTTTTGTGTCCACTTGGAGGCCTATAAGTGCCACCCTGGTAGGAGAAGGGGTGGTTTGGCAAAACTGGGAGGTAGGCTAGGGACTAATACAAAGAGTTATTATTTAAGGCAATGGGGAGACCAAAACAAAAGGCATCCCACAAAAAATTTAGACTTACCATTATGAAATGATCTGGTAGGGTTTAGAGATATGACAGCCTGGCTTAAAAGGCCTGGGAGGAGGGACCAAAGCTAGGTAGTATGGATAAATTTCCCAATTGATTACCTGGTATGCTATTATGAGATCAAAGGAAAGAGAAAGTTCAAGTTGAGAATGGCTATCATTTCCCGTTGATCCTACCAAGTCGAGCACTATCTCTGAAACCAAAGAAAAACGTCGTTGTTTAGAGAATTAAAGATGCAAAACTCTTTTTATTACCCTGAAATTCTATTTCCTGGATTAAAAATCAGAGCTTCCATATTCTTTGATGGGGGAGGTTATTTTCTGGCTCTGTAGAAAGCCATCCCTATCCCTGCTACGCACAATACATAAGGGAACATTTAGCCTCGTATTTCATATGCCATCCCTTACTATATAAAGCCCCCTAGAATACATAATAAAAAGATAAATGAAAAGCACATTAGAAACGCACCTCGTGGTGGGAATCCGGCCAATGTTGATTGCAGATGTTTTGTTTGAAACAGTGGCTGTATTGAGGGGGGGAGACATGCTCTTTATATAAAAGCTAGTCTTGCCAGAGAATTCTGGGAGGAAAGAAGATGCTCTAACGAATACCACCTTCATCTCAGATATGCATATCAAATGTACGCATTTCACTTTATTTTCTTCTAGGTTACCCTAGGTATTACATATAGGTCATGTTTTTTTAATCATTTGTAGTGATTCTTTCAGAGCATTTCATCAATACTTCTTCATTACATGAAGTTAACAACCTAAGGATGCACTCAGTTTGAGCTGACGCACCACCGCCTTCAAGTAAAAGTTAAAATTCCATCGTTTCCAGCCCCCCAAATAGCAGCCATGGCTTCCTGTAGTCCAGACTTTTCTGGACTTTTCTGCATGCCCTGTGCTCCAGTCACACTGAACTTTTCACTCTTCCCTAAACAAGCGTGTTCTATGAGGCCTCCTTTTTCTGTCTAGGCTGAATCCTCTGCCTGGCAAACGCCTACTCTCCTGCCAAGTGCCTGCTCTGAAGATATCACTTGTGGCGAAGCTTCTCTCATCTCGAAGACTGAGTTAGACGCGGCTTCATCAGCCTCCCTCACTCTAGCACTCACAGCACTGTGTTCTAATTGGTGGCAAATGTGTTTTGCATCCTCCTCTAGACCATGAGCAACTTAAGAGTTCTCCAGGCTGAATAACAATATCTGGCATAGAGTAGGGGCTTAATGAAGATTTGACAGACTAATCCATCAATTGGACAATGAGATTTACCATTCAGGAATGTTTACATAATCCCGGAATCTCCAGATCAGTAATTCGTGGCTAAATTATTCAATAACGTGCCAAAGAGGGTGATGAGCTAGGGAAAAAATTTGGGAACAAATTGACCTGGAATAAAGCAAGGCTCAGTAAATAAAGTATGGCTCATGGAAAAGCAGATGTGCGTGTTTCCAGGGGGGCCCATAGAGATAAATGGGGGGGGCTGAGCCTCCCAGCTTCTCGGTCTAAATGATATGGCCACTGGCGATGCTGATTCCACAAATCAAGGGTGTGCAGCCCTGCTTTCACACCCAGAAGCTACGATGAATCACGCACACCCTCACCTTTCACGCTTTCCTTGACAAGTGAATGTTATAGTGGAATGCCAGATTAGCCCTGATTCCAGCAGAACAGGCAAAAATTAGAGGCCTCTGTCTTTCAGATGCCAGCTCTTTAAAGCAAAACAAAATGAAAGAAAACCAGAAAATCAGGCTTGTTTCTTTAAATACAAGTTCATAAAAGACAACCGGCTCAGTTCACCAGCTTTGTTTTAAAGTGGCAGCAAGAAGAAGGAGGGGCTGTGGCAGTTCAAGGTCCCAAGCTACGGTAACATGTCTTCTTGAGCTTCACCTGAGATTCAACAAGAAGACATTTTTTAAAAAAATATTTATTTATTTATTTTATTTGGCTGTGCCAGGTCTTAGGTGCGACATGCGGGATGTTTAGTTGCTGCAGCACGTGGGATTTTTAGTTGTGGCATGAGGGATCTAGTTCCCTGACCAGGTATCGAGCCGGGACCCCCTGCACTGGGAGCGTGGAGTCGTAACTGCTGGACCACCAGAGAAGTCCCAAGAAGACATTTCTGATTAACATTATTAATAATCTCTCTTGGGATTTGTGGGAGGTCTTAGGTGAGCCACACAAAATTTCATGCATGGGGTACCAAAGTGACTCCAAATATTAAGACAAAACAGATGTGGTTTAGGTCTTTCAGTATTGTTTTGTCTACAGAACATAAAACAAAATGAACAATGCATTACGTGAAACAGCAGACTCGTCAAAATGCTCAGGTAATATGCTATGGAGAGGTGAAAAAAAACCCCGCATTTATCTAATCCACCCTCCGGAAATGGCAGAATTCCAGGTTGTTTAGAATAAGAACCTCTGATAGAGATGAACCTTTGTGGATCCCGGAACACTCCAACTCAGTGTAGTTAGAATAGCTATTGTCCCCGATGAGAAAATCAGCTGTTTATGCTTCTGGTTTACAGCTCCAAGTTCCCTTTTTTCCTCTGTTGAAAAAATCTCACACGTTAATAAACATAAATGAAAAATATTTCTGGTCTAAAATTAAACCCTATTGCTTTGATGGATCATTAAACCCCACTCACAGATTCTTTCCTCCAATCTGAAGTTTTTGTGGCAAGAATGTTAATTTTTTAACTCCCAGCAACCATTTCAGCTCAAATTCTTTGACAGAGACGACCAGGGACACAGAGGGAATGAAACACTTAGCAGGGCCGGCCTTCGTGCTTTTTATGCCCCAAGTAAGGAAACAAGAACAAGATTATAGTGGCCCTGAATGGAATCAGAAATGGGAGAGAGGTTTTCTCCCCCGACAAGAGGCTTCTTGAAGAAAAACAACGTTAAGATGCAATCTGTATCGGGGCAGCCCCTCAACGCCGGCTCCAAGTTCCTGTGATATTGCAATCCAGCCAGAGCATCGACACCCGAAGACAGTGCCCCCAAACTTCTGTTTTCTCCTGGACATGAGTACATGCCTGGTTTTGAATTCAGGAAGCTGGAGGCACCCTAGACTCACTGACAGACGCATAGGAGATGCCAAGGGCTGCTTTCAATTTGAGCCTGAAGTTTTACATTTTAAGAAGACAAATGAACAGCATTACCTGTTTACTTCAATATTGACAGAGGAAAAGCCCATGTCCCCCTTGCACCTGTTAATACTTGCGCCTTCTACTCATGTGACCCAGGCAGCTGCTCATTTCGATTAGCCCAGGGCCAGTCTTGGCATTTACCCACAGACACAATACTGCACAAAGAAGTACCTCTGTGCCTCCGTGCTGGCGGGGCTCCAAGTCACACTCAGCTTTCAAAAAAAGGTGAAAGTAAAGAAAAACATTGATGTTAAGAATTCTCCTTATTTGAGGGACAAAAGAGGAGTATGGGATTAAGAGATGCAAAGTACTGTACATAAAATAGATAAGCAACAAGGATTTACTCTATAGCACAGGGAACCAGATTCCATATCTTGTAATAACCTATAATGGAATACAATCTGAAGAAAAATAACTGAATCACTTCGCTGTACATCCGAAACTACCACAATATTGTAAATCAGCTATACTTCCATTAAACAAAGATATTTCTTGATTTAAAAAAAATTGAAAAAGAATTCTCATTTGTCTAATAATAATTTTTAAAAATATATCTAAATAAGAAGTAATTGCCCAGCCTGTATCTCTTGCCTTCAGTGTTGTTTGTTTTCAAAATTAGGTCCTCTGGTTAGAAGGAATTACAGACTCTCGCTTCCAGTTCCTGTCTACCATCGTTTGGAGGAGGGGCCTGGGAGCATGGAGACAACCTCTGCGTATATTCAGTGATAAAAACATCAATGGCAGCTTCCTCCCTGAATTGCTGCTGAAAGCCCTACCATTCTTTGTCTCTCTTTCCCAAGCACCATCAGACATTACTTTTTCATGTGAATTATATTGAATGTGCCCGTGTATGACATCCCTAAGAGATGCACAGAGACATTTCTTTATTCACTTCCCAAGTCTTCACTGCTGCTAGCACAGGAAATTTATCACCTCCTGGGCAAAGACCACGCTCTTACTTTTAGTGAAGCTCTAATCTTGCTGTGAGACACTTGATATATGCCTGGTGCTGGAAAAGTTCCTTCATTCAGATAATGAGGGGTGGGTACCTTCAAAACTACCTGTCTGTTCTATTACACATGGATGGAGAAATATCCTGCTCTGGCCCATAGTGGTGAGTTACTTCCTTTTGCTTCATGATAGAAAATGAGCCAGCTGACTGGGTCTGTCTTGTGTCTACGCAACCATCTGGAGCACCATGTCAAGGGGTAAGCAGACATGTTTCCCGGGCCTTCACTGCCTCCATAAACTGGCCTCAGTGGGGAACTTCTCTCTCATTTGCCAGGAGGTACATCTGTAGACAATCTCGTTTTTCAGTCTGAGTGTTTACACATTTAGTAAGAGGGCAGGTTCTATAAAACTCCTATATCTGTATATATTTGTTTTGCTGTCAAGTTCCCTGTAGTTTTTGTTTGTTCAGGGGCTGAGTTTGTAGCAGGTGTTTGGAACAATTAACAGAAGCAGGGATACCAGTAGTGGGCAAAGGGTGGAAGACTATGAAACCAAAGCTTGACATTTTAAAAAACAAAGACACTTAAAAAATACACTTAAGAACTGCAGACTAGAACACACCAATAGTGTCATTTAATCTCTTATAATTGAACTATGAATACACGCCTTGGCCATAAAATATTGGACTAAGTATAAAAATGTCACGTTTGTGAATATATTTTATATGATTTCTTTTTCATACTAAAACCATATTCGATAGGACTTGTAAAGCTTGAAAAGTGAGACATATATCAGATCTGTCTATGCAAACGACAGAATCAGTCCATCCTATTTGCTCCAGGTCGGGAAAATGCACATACAGAGAGAACAACCAGGAATGCTCTGAGCATTTTTGCTATTTGCAGAAACTTATAATCAGATGGAGGGAGGTTTTTTGCTTCTGTGTGGGTGACTAAGATAGTTAATTGGAGCTATGCCAAAGAGTCTTTTTCATATCAAAGCAGTTTGGGGAAAATTATATTTATTTGGATGGTTTCACACTTTGAGTTTTGATTTCATTAAAATCAGCATGAATTTACAATTATAGATTTCCAACTTATTCCATAAGCATAAATGCCAACTCATTTATGTTCTAACAAATAACACAGGCCCAAACACTTTGCCTAGAGAAGAATAACTGGTCTCAATCCTCATGATTTTAACAAAAGAAGTTTGAGCAGTTCTTTCTACTCATATTCATTGACCCACTAGGTGCTGGTGTTATATGCATGGGGGAGATTTGGCCCCTGTCTGTAGAAGTTCCCTCTTTATTTGTGAAGACAGGTATATTAAAATTTATAAAAGACCGTATAATCCTTCACAGAATTGTGTCAACCGGTTACTCCCAGAAGAAGGAGTAGTACTTAATTCTGCTACTACAGTCATAGACAGTCTTTCTGAAAAGTTAACATTTTAACTAAGCCTCCGAGTATAATTAGAAAGAAGGTACTACATCAAAACATTTTCTCTGGGTACTTGAATTAGCAGAATATCACTGGGTTGCTAGATAAGGAGACCAGTGGGCTATTAAGAATATTGAGTAATCTTTTTTTTTTTTTTTTTTTTTTGCACTATGCAGGCCTCTCACTGTTGTGGCCTCTCCCGTTGCGGAGCACAGGCTCCAGACGTGCAGGCCCAGCGGCCATGGCTCACGGGCCCAGCCGCTCCACGGCATGTGGGACCCTCCCGGACCGGGGCACGAACCCGTGTCCCCTGCTTCGGCAGGCGGACTCTTAACCACTGCGCCACCAGGGAAGCCCTTGAGTAATCTTTACAGTGAAAGAAGTCAGCCTTGCCACAGTGGTGTGGATGCCTTAGGAAAGATGAAAGTCAATGTCCAAGAATTGGTGGGCAGGAGAGAGAAAGAGAATGAGACACTACGAAAGAAACTGTATATAAAGTAGCACTAAAGGGGAAAAGAGCCAAAGAAAAGCAGAAAATGTCCCCAAATTGGTGGTCATATGTAGAACAAAAGAGGTTAGGTGAATTAATAAACGATGTGGGATTCAGGTCAATTTAGGCCCCTTCTCTCCCTGAATCATTAAGGCTAAGACCTCTCACTGACTTTCATCTTCCAATAAAGTCTAATTATCCATAAGGACCTAGCCAAGTAGTTGATTATTTTTCAGATTGGTCCAGTGTCAGATAGATATTAAATCAAAATGGCATTCACCCTCCTACCCAGGCTTACCCCTTTCTCCAAGCTACATTAACTCTTCTTGGGGGCCCCACATTCCTATTCTTCATGGCAAACTACCCAAACTACACTTTTCATTCAAGCATAGATGTCTTTCTAGACCAAGTGATGAATAGATTCACATAACAGATCTTACTAAGTATTGTTGACCTTGAGTGTATTGCTAGCACTAAAATGCATATTCTCTCCTATCCTTTTTCCTAGTGTGTCTTGCATTAGGCTTTCCCACTTATCAAAGACAAAATGATTGTAAAGTAAAATTCATCATCTGTGGCTATTAAGCCATCATAAATTGATAGTATTTCCAAGGGAACAGGCAGATGGCTAGCTGTCTAGGTATATGACATTAGGGAGGAGAAAACAACGTTTCATAAATACTAGATATTTTTCTTTCTTGTATGATAACCTTCTTAAGAGTATATGTCTTATCTTTAGTTTATTTGGACTGCCTGTTTTTATTTTTATTCTCAATATCTTTAAACTCTGTAAATCAACTCTCTCTATATAAATTCTCTTCCAAAACTCCTCCCCATAAAACTGTATCTTGAGTTATATTTAACACATGATGATATATATGTGGTTGACTATGGACAAGTAGGCACTGAACACGGCAGTGCAGCCAGTGAAAATGTATGGGTTAGCCCACAGAAGAAAAAAGGTGAACATTGCTTTGTAGGGAGAAAACAAACCAAAATGTTCTGGAATTAATTATACTGTTAATTCACAACTTGGCTAGGTCTATAGTACCTGCCCATTCTAAAGGAAGCAGCTCAATCAACCCTTCTTCACAGAGCACAGGGATAAGATTCAAAAGACCTGAATTTGAGTTTATCTCATATATTTCCTGGCTCTACAAATTTAAATAACATAATCTCCTTAAGCCTTACACTCCTTTTTAATAAACTGGGGATAATAGCACCTTTCCTGCCTGCCTCGTGTACTGTTTGGAAAAATCAAATAAGGTGATGTATGTGCTAGGTTATTGTGCTGGGCCAGACCACAGAAGCTGGTTCAGTTTCCAGGATTAGTAAGAAGGACCACAATGAAGACTCCGTGCAAGGTATACAGGCAAGATGAAGGAGAGATAAAGATGGGATGGGATGTACCACCCTGATGACTTCTTATTCCCACTGAATGTATACCTGAAGTTTGATGGTCTTAGCCATCCAATAAAGTATTCACCAAGTCAGAAGATTCATTGCATTTTAAGTCACTGATGGCTGGTGGAGCAGTGATTGGAATAGGTTACATGTGGCCAAATTACCCAAATTTAACATCTTGGTTCATAATCTCTTTCTGCCCCATTGTTATGTAACCTACTATTTCCATGTTCAATTTCTTAGACTTATTCAAAATTTTCATGCAATGAACCTGACCGTGGCCTATCACAGTTCCAAAATTTTTTAAAAATATGATGTTAATGCAAGACAAGAGGCTATTAGGTTCATATGGTTTGGTCTTACAAAATACAATTGCCTCTAACTTATTAAAGAGCTAATTATGATGTTGTGGATTATCCAGGACTTTAGAATTTATTCTTTTTCCTCTTTTGGTGCACTTCTGAAAAATTCATTATTATTTAATATATACAAAGAGACTAGATAGATAATAGTGGGCATAATTTACACAGAAGGGCTGAAACAAATAACACCATCATTACACCAGGCACATAAAAATGGGCCTGGAGAGATATTTTTTCTGATGCGCAATGAACTCAAAATGAAGTACTGCCATTCTCAGTTCTATCCTAGAGCTAGATAGCCTCACAGCCCAGGAAGTCCTCTCCTTGAGATGGATGTAGATGAGGATGGATGCAGCAATAGTTTATCACAGATCATGACTCAGCCCTTTTAGAACCTGAATCCCTGTTCACAATAGAGGTGGGAGTTTTTAGAGCAGGAATAAAACATGGTTTTAACACACCAACTACGACAGCCATGTCAGACCTAGGCTTAGAGCCTTCAGGACTCACTTGTTCTACATTCTGGTATTTAAAACAGGGTTTCTCCCTTCCTAGCTCACCTTTCACAAGGCTTTTTTTTTTTTTTTGGCTGGGATCTTAGTTCCCCAACCAGGGATGGAACCCCGGCTCCGGCAGTGCAAGTGCCAAGTCCTAACCACCAGGGAATTCCCCCAAAAGTCTCTTTATTTTGTTATTTTTTAAATATTTATTTACTTGTTTGTTTGGTTGTGCCGGGTCTTAGTTGTGGCAGGCGGGCTCCTCACTTGTGGCATGCACGTGGGATCCAGTTCCCTGACCTGGGATCGAACCCGGGCCCCTTGCATTGGGAGCACGGAGTCTTATCCACTGTGCCACCAGGGAAGTCCCCCTCACAAGTCTCTTTAAACCAATGTTCAGATTTATCTCTCATTGACTTTTGTCCTAAGTTGCTATTATAACTGGTTGTTGTTATAGCTCCTTTACTTAATTTATGGTAAATAAAATATGGTAAATAGAGTAAAAATATGTTTATGGCCAGGCCTTGCTAATGAAAATAAAATCATGTTTGTAACTTTTTTTTTTTTAAGGAACAGACTGCCCTTAAATATAATAGTGTTTATTTATTTTTTACTTGTTGACAGTTTGCTTTATTTATTTATTTATGGCTATGTTGGGTCTTCGTTTCTGTGCGAGGGATTTCTCTAGTTGTGGCAAGCGGGGGCCACTCTTCATCGTGGTGCGTGGGCCTCTCACTATCGCGGCCTCTCTTGTTGCGGAGCACAGGCTCCAGACGCACAGGCTCAGTAGTTGTGGCTCACGGGCCCAGTTGCTCCGCGGCGTGTGGGATTTTCCCAGACCAGGGCTCGAACCCGTGTCCCCTGCATTGGCAGGCAGATTCTCAACCACTGCACCACCAGGGAAGCCCCATGTTTGTAACTTTTAAACAGAAAAACATACTAAGTATCACAACCTTAACATGATTATTGTGAGTTTCCTTTTTTTCCAAAGAAGATAATCTAAACGACATTCTGTAGGAAAGTTCTCATGCACACTCTAGTTTCTTTCAGTGAGATGATGAGGTAATCACAAACAAAAGTTTACACTATCTCCTGAGCAACATACCACACTAGGAGACTGGATGACAGAGTAAAAAGAATATTCCAGTGGAGTGAGGAGATCCTTGTTTTAACCTGAGGCTTGGCCATGTAGCTTTGTGTAAATCACTTTGCTTTTGGGCAAAGTGATTTCTCACTTATAGAACGGGTTCCATCATCCTTAAGGTCCCTCCCTGATAAAGTCCCTCATCTATAAAATGACTATAATAACAGTAGCCACCCCCAGGGTTGCAGTGAGGATTAGATGATATTCAGCACAGAGTTTGTTTTAAGGACATTAACAGAAGTTCAATAAATTAAATATTTCCATGCTAATTTTATTATTAATATTTATCCTAGTTATTTATTGTCAGGACTGTTATACTACTATAATATGAATATGCTACGCTGGCATATTTACTATACATAATATAAATGTGTAAGCTCTTTACAGAATATTTAGATGTGTACAATAGTTGCAAAATATACTAGAAATGAAGGCCAAAATATTGGAGTTAAAATATCTTAGAAGTTTAGGTTTTGATTTTTGAAAAAACAAACTTATCATTACTGTTTTATGAATTCTAGAAAACAGCCAAACAAGTTTAACAGGTTTTGTCTGTTTCCTCTGATCTTGTTTTTCGTGTGTTTTAGTATCTGATTGGCAAGGACTTGAACCTGATGAACTGATACGGTCAACATCACCAGGGAACTTCTCTTTATGCAGGGAGTTGATGGCCAAACCTTGGCCTCAAGCATGATTAATATGCCCAATATTCTCCTTCAACCTCCACAACTTATTCAGATCCTAAGGAAAGAAACACTTTGGGGAAACAGACTATTACTTTGTTTCCAGCTGTTTTCTTTTCCAAATTTGTTTCCAAACGTTTTGGACTGAAGTATTGCAGCATGATTCATAAAGACATTAACCTACATTAATGTTTGTAGATATGGATGTTAATTTGTGAATTCTTATTTACATGTGTAATTCATACATTCTCCTGTGGAGCAGAAAATTCATTTCCTCGTTTTTTTAATGCTAACTCATTCTCATCTCTGGTTTCAGCTAAGGAAGTACAAAAACACTCTCGCAAATTTCAGTTGATTGAATCTTGAATAGCAATTTAAAGTCTGAACTAAGGAAAAACTTGAAATGTTTACAAGGTAAATGTTCAAAGATTAATACCACTTTCTTGCCTAGAAAGACTTTGTAACTTACTAGGACAAGACATATCATATACGACTACAAGGACATGAAGGTGATTAGCAAAACAATTAGATAATTATATTATTATATTAATAATCAGCCTTTATAATAATAATTATTATATCAAAATAGAAATTGCTTTCCAAAGTAGTTACCTCATCAGACTATATGCTTATTCTAACGACTCTGCCATAGCTCAAAGCATTTTGAGATCTCCTCCTCCCCTGTAATTGTATTCATTAACAATTTCAGTAAGAAATTTAAATAATATAGAGGTTTACCTGAAGAGTAAGTTTCCAATCTTGATTATTCACGTTCATTATAGGAATACCTACTAATAAATTTGTGCTTTTTCCAAAAATCAAATGCATCCTCAAAAAGTAAATATTGGCCATTTTTTAAGGATTTTGGAATAACAAATAAAATGGAATCATAGGTCCTTTGTATAATATACAGTCATGAAACATTTTTTAATTACCAAAAAGCATTACCAAAACTAATACAAAAACAATGCCAAACAAGAGGTTATGATTATACACATAGGGAGTCCAATATGGGCAGAGGTAGGAAAGAAAGCTTCAGGAAGTAGGTGAAATTTAAGTGAGGTCATGAGTGATAGATAGAGGTGGATAAGTATGTAACACTACAGAGTAATATGTCACAGATGATATGTTTTAGATCTAGAAGAAAATCCCTAATTTTACTGTTAAGGAAACAGAGAACCAAAGAGATGTGATGATTTTCTCATGGAAATCCAACTAGTTAGAGAGCAGGAATTGGTTTTACTGAGGGTTGGTTTCGGGCTTTTTTCATGATAATAGGAATACCATCTCTGTGTTCAATCAAATCCATAAGTGGTTTGGAGTACGGAATAGGATTTTTTATTTACTGCATTAGAAAACCTAACAGATTGTTTTAATGTTAAATTCAAATCTAGCAGTGTATTCTGTTAACATTTTAAAATGTTGTTTTCAAGTTTAAAATATGTTACATGCCTTTCAAGCTAAAAGAGACCCTTTTATATTTTATTAATTTCTAGATAATTACGAGTACGCTCATGAAAATTGGTAGAATGACAAATGTGATATAAGGTCCCCACGATGGGAAATGTTCAGCATGTATAGACAAGGCGTTGTCTGGAGATACAGCTTGATTACCTTTAAAAAGAGGGGAACAAAAAGGTTAGAGGAAGCTAAATTTCTCTATGTGGAAAATATTTTTCTTATAGTTATCAGCACACTTACAAAATTCACATCTTACTGCAAAGATAGAGTTGAAACTCTGAAAGCTGCTGTGATTACTATAAAGAAGTCCCAATGTTGAACTAGAGGGAGCGTTTCACAGGAAAAACGCTTTCCTCTGCCCGTGTTATGAAGGGGTTAATTATGAGACCTGAGATAAGGTGTTGGAACATCTAGGTACTTCATCAAGCCATGGAGTCAGGAAACAAGGGAGAACAGATGAAGGTGCTGGGGATAATAATGATGGCAAGTAATGATTTCCCTAGAGGTGAACTGATCTATGGCCACAAGCAAAGAAAAAAAGGCTAGAAAGTACCATAACATTACCTTGGAGTACTTAACAGACTCGAAAGCAGTAACCCTGTGTCAAAAAAGGCCCATCAGCCTACTCATTTTAGGTAAAAGAGTTATGCCTAAGTACAAGAGGGGAATGCAAAATTCACATATGAAATTAAACAGCTGAAAGGTATGATTTAACAATGCTCAAAACTCAATAAGCCAAAGATAAACAGCAAATTAGATGACTCAATGTCAGGAGGAAAAAACATCTTCCATCGATCCCATCGTCAAAAATTAATCTGCCTGAGAATGCCCTCTGCTCCAATCCCCGAGCTGATGAAGAGTGGAGAAATGGAGTAAAACCTATGTACGAACGCTTCACCTTCAGGCTAGACCCTGATTACAATCTCCTGTGAGACATTTCAGCATGAAGCGCCTCTCATGTTGGGACTACAAAATTAAATTGCGATCAATACTTTACAAAAATAATTGGGGAAAAATGTTCAGAAGTCAGAGCTGCACTGTGTGGCCACAAACATATGAAAGTTATTTTTTTTTTCTACCTTTCTGGGGGTTATTCTTCAGGATAGATCAGTTCAAAGGTGTCTCTTGACAATAGTGTTCTTGGAACGGTTTCGCTCACCTTGTTAGGGAATTTTAAAAGCAGAGGAGCATTTACAGCTTACCAAGAATGGGAGCTTATTGCTGTATTCTGCTTTCTTTCCTTTGGAGTGCTAATCTCAGCCTGTAAATTCTTCTTGTCCCTCTCCCACTGATGTTGATTTAAATTCCTTTGCAAATTAATTTTCGTCATTAAACAGAAATGACAAAAAAATGTTATGTTCCAATGAAATTAAAGAAACAAACAAAACCATAAGGATTTGGTAGATTTTGAAAACTTTGCTTAAGATTGGCTTCTGAATCCCTCACTACATTTAAATGTTGACCTCTGTAGTTAAATTTAGGGTAAAATGTATTGAATCAAACTCTTTCCTGCCTTGAATAATGCTTAGTATTCAGCTTTTCCTTCTTGTCTCCCTCTGAATGAGTTCTTATTTTTGGCAAAGATTTACTTTTTAATCCGTAAAGAGGGGAAAGTGGAAAATGTAAATGCCTATGTAAAATTCTTGCTTTTTCAATAAGTGCTTATTTGGGGTTTTGTTAGACAGTGAGTTCAAAATATTGTACTTTTATAATTGCTTTTTTGGAATCTACATAGGCTTTTCTGGGTTTTTATTTGTGGTGCGACCCTCTGAGAAGACAGACTACTGATTTTCCTCACGTGAATCATTTGTTATAACCTGAGTCACACAAACAGAGGGAAAAAAAGGAGCTGCATTAAGAATACACAGTACGGGTTTCCCTGGTGGCGCAGTGGTTGAGAGTCCGCCTGCCGATGCAGGGGACGCGGGTTCGTGCCCCGGTCCGGGAAGATCCCACATGCCGCGGAGCGGCTGGGCCCGTGAGCCATGGCCGCTGAGCCTGCGCGTCCGGAGCCTGTGCTCCGCAACGGGAGAGGCCACAACAGTGAGAGGCCCGAGTACCGCAAAAAAAAAAAAAAAAGAATACACAGTACGAACCACACTAAAGTAGGTGGTATGTGGCTAGCTCAAGGCGAGTACCCGAAGAGTAGTCAATGGCTTGGTGTCAACCTGGGGGAGAGGGAGGTATTGAGTAGTGTCTTATAGGGCTTTGGGACTGGGGAAAGGGATTGGAAGTGTGCTTATTAAGTATGAAAATGACTTCTTGGACTAGATTGCAAACACCTGAGAAGAGGTGAATACCATTTAAAGTGACCTTCACCGAAGAAATGACAGCACCCTCAAGAACAGTGGGCAAGGGCAGATCTTACTGGGCACCCCCAAATGAAACAGACAACTTGTGTCTCATGAATTAACTGATAAATTTCAAATCGGTTACCTTCCACTACTCTTCATGCTCTTGAACAACTTATTATTTTCACACTGTTATTCTGATCAGAAAAATAGAATGCAACATGATTTTAAGATTCACTGGAGGTGAACATAACAGAGATGAGGAAAAAACTATGCAGCAGGATCAGGAAGGAGAGGAAGGAGAGACATCGAACCTTCCCTTAGACAAGCTATGGCCCAACCTACTGTGTCCTCCACACACTGCACTCCCACAAAATACACTTTCTGCTCGCTCAGAAATATACCTTCTGCAACGTGCTTCACAATTGCAACTGAGTCACAATGACTCAACTCCTCAAGTCTCAGTTCAGACATCTGCTTTTCTAGAAAAATCTCCCTAAATCTCCCAACCCCATAATTAGGCATCTTGACCCTGTGTATACATTTATTATGGCATTTCTCTTAATATATTAAAATTAATTTTTTTCCCTACTAGATGGTGATATTTCTATTAGACTGGTTTGTCTTTTATTCATCTTTGTACACTCAGACATTTTTCCAAAGTAAATAACCCAATTTCTTTTCAATGTTCTTTCACTGATTTAATCTTCCAACTTTTAACCTGCTGTGTGTCACATGGGACTTATCGACTTGAGGTTTGGATTCTTCATCCCTAAAGTGAAAGGGTTGGACTAAATAAAATGTCTCTAAGGTCCCTTCTGGGTCTAAAATTTCAGGCAATAAAAATGATTGAATATTTTGCTAAAAAGCTAATCACAATGACTGCCCCAGCCACACCCAGTTCTACATGGAATGAAAGGACTCTTTAAAAAATTATTGTTCTTGTTTGTTTGTGTTCTACATGACACCACCTCACCCTTGGCTCTAGCAATGGTCCCTCACCAGAGACATCACGTATTAAGTCATACGACGTGAAATTGCTGCTATTTGCGTATTTGGACATACGCACCTGTTAATTTTAGGTGGAGCAAACTAACATCTGGCTATTCAGAGAATGGTGGCATGGCTTCGTAATAAAGTTTGAGTAAGATCAATCTGAGTCCCTTCCCAGAATTGAAGAGTGAAACCAAGAACCAAGCAATTAGCAGGATGTGGACGCTGCACATAAGACTGAAGAGGTAAGAAGCAGAGGACAGGTCAAAATGGGGAAGGTGGTGTCTGGAGATGCAGGGTCATGGTGACCTGAAGTTGCAAGGAAACGATGTCCATTTGTTAGCAGAAAGCATGAGGTAAGGAAAAGAGATACGCCATAGAAAGACGAAGTAGCGAAAGGAGAATGGAATAGCGAGCAACTGTGCCATGTAACTACTGGAGTTCCTTAGTATACACACATCAATGCCAGCTACCATAGTCCCACTGCCACCTTGGATCCACTGCCAGTTCAAATAATCCGCAACTGTGATGTAGTTCTTTACCTTTCTTCTCTCGATACCCATCTTCCCATGACCAACCATAACCTGACGTTCCTAGAAGCAACCACTATAACCTGAAGCCAGATAAATAAAACAAATATTAAAACACAATACCAGGCAAGGCTTTATAATAATGGTGGCTACAAGCCAACATGTGTCTATCACGTGCCTGGCACTTTATGTATTATTTACATCCCTAAAGGCAGCTCTGGGATGTAAACATTACTAATCTCACTTTACAGATGAGGAAACTGGAACTCAGGAAGAATGGAAGGTTTTGTCTAAGGGCACACAGCAGATAGAGCTGAAGTCAAACCCAGCTCTATTGTTGCAGAGTCTGAACTCTTCCCACTATGACACACTGCCTTCTCAACCCCTGAAATGCAAAGTGATGTTAGAATTAGAAAAGTTTACTCCGAGTCTTTTTTGTATGTCATATACAAGTTATCCATCCAACTAAAAACATATGAAAGACTTCCCAGTTTAGCCTTGGTTCTGGCATTATCAGCAGAGCTATTTTGATTCATGTATTTCCTAATAAATCAAATGTTTGCAATGGCCTCAGGCCTTCAGGTAGGAAATACACCTTCTGTAGTGCTCAACGTCTACTGGCTTTGGATTAATGCTCTGGAGAGAAGCACAACCTAAACAAATTTATTTTGTCCTAAAAATCAGGACTATTTTTGAATCCCATGGGAATGTCACCATCTGACTGAGATAAACCAGTGAGTTTGAGATGGGATACTTATGCTAATTAGATAATGGCCAGAGTATACCTGTACAAGTATACTTCTGTTATCTTCATTAAAATTAGTGTTACATATGTATAGGATACAGTAACAAGCATGACAGAAAAGATCCTGCTCTCATGGAATATATATTTTATGAGGGAAATAGATTTTAAAAAAGGAAGAAG
This sequence comes from Lagenorhynchus albirostris, assembly GCF_949774975.1. NCBI lineage: Eukaryota > Metazoa > Chordata > Mammalia > Artiodactyla > Delphinidae > Lagenorhynchus > Lagenorhynchus albirostris. The sequence goes on from NC_083105.1 coordinate 91,278,250, forward strand.
AAATAAATGTAATCATTTTGGATAGTATTAGCTTTCATAAATAAAATGTTTCAAAAACAAATGAGCTGGAGTAGAGAGAAGGGGCTATATCAGATAGGGGTGTCACAGAAACCTTCTCATTGTATTTGAGTTAAGGCCTGAATAATGAGCAGAAGCAAGTCACAAAAAGGTTAGAGAAAAAAATTCTAGGCAAAGAGAATAGTAAGTTCAAAGGCTCCCAGGCAGAGGCAACCTTGACCTGTTATCGGAACAGAAAGAAGAGCTGTGTGGCTTGAGTGATACAAGTGAAGGGAAGAGTCAGAGAAGACGAGATTGCAGGCAGATGAGGTAGAAATTCGTAGGGCACGTAAGGAGTTTGGATTTTACTCTAAGTAAAAATGTGGAAATGCTGAAAAATTTTAAGTATGTGAATGACCTGAGGGCACATAAACTCTAGATAATCACCATAGGAAGACTATCGGAATTTACTTACATTCTTCTATGTTGAAGACCTCAGTGTAGTATCCATCACTTTGGTCAATGTATCACCACCCAGTGTCTGGTCCTTAGGCTTCTAGGACAAAACTTGATTTTTTTTCTATCACATCAAATGAAAATTTATCTCTTAGGGTTAAATGCACCCTAATTAAGGACTTAAATATCTAGATACAAAGCCAGAATGGCCATATACCAATCTCTAATAAATTATTGGAGAGTCCAAAAAACTCAAAGTCCTTTTGCTTCAACCCCCGGCATTTCTCTCCACTTTGCTAATGAATCTGGAATAGTGCAAGTCCACTGACTAAAACTCTCTCTCCTCAGCATACTGCCCAGATGAGCACAAGAGCCAGAGTTGCCTATGACACTCACCCATGGCCATGTGCTCGTGATTAGCAACCTGCCTTCAAAGGGAAGTAGTCTTTCTTTGGATCTGATATATTCAGTCAAATGATCATGGAGTTTGCTGGCCTGGGAGCCATTCTGCCTCTTTCCCATGACTTTGCGTGTCTATTCTCAGGTTACATATTGATCTTTCAGTGTCATTCCAATTTCATCCACATCTAGATTCTTGGGGGTTCATCCCACCATAGACACCAAAAAGTGGAACAAGGGGAATGTAAAGATAAATCAAATAATCAGTTAAAGGATTGTAGACATTCCTGACTCCCAAAGAGTAGGTATGCTCACTAACGGAAGTTATGGCATCTTTGGAAGTAGTTGACAGCTTGACTTTCAGTCCCTTAGGAATCTATTCTTTCAGACTTTGACTGTCTCAGCCCTGCCTCAACTATTTTATTGTGTTGATTACAGTCAACAGGCTTGGCCTCGACCCAGCCCAGACCTGCAAGCACACATCAGCTCAAGTAAGCCATTCATGATATGCCTTCTTCCTCACTGGGATCTCTTCACATGAAACCTCCTGGGAGGGCTACTGCCTTCATCATGTTGCATATTTATTCTGACCTCAAACCTCACGATGGGAACTCCTAGAATTTCAGGTTGGGGACCACCTTGTGAATTGTGTAGCCCTTCCCCCAGATTTGCAGATGCAGAACCAAATCCTTGAAAGGTTAAACAACTTGCCCAACTGGAGATTCAGCTCATGGCAGAGACAGAACTAACACTCAGGTCTCCTGATACCTAGTTGAATATCTTTTCCATAAAATCTTACCAATGTTCCAATGTTACCTGTTCTCTCAGGGCCTTGCCAGGTGCCTGTATCATCAATTTATTTGAGTTGGGGGTTTATGGCTGATAATAACTTGATATGTTATTTCTCTTAGATAACACTTTTGCCTAATGGAAAGACTAATTCAGGGAACATGTTGGGTTAAAAGGACAATAGTTTGAGACAAGATGATCTAAATATTTCAGACTCTTTTATGTGAAATGCTCCGGCCCACAGCCCAGGCTGAAGAGCCAGCGCAATGCAGACCCCGTAAGCCAGAACTGATTGAGTCAGTGCTGGCCATGTGGGTTAGGAACTAATGATAAGGACTGACATTTTAAAAAATGAGCAATTAAAATTCTTCTTCTTTTTTTTTTTGACTTGTTGGTCTTTGTTGCTGCGCACGGGCTTTCTCTAGTTGCAGAGCATGGACTCTAGGCAAACAGGCTTCAGTAGTTGCGGCACGCGGGCTCAGTAGTTGTGGCTCGCAGGCTTAGTTGCTCCACGGCATGTGGGATCTTCCCGGACCAGAGATCGAACCGTTGTCCCCAGCATTGGCAGGCGGATTCTTAACCACTGTGCCACCAGGGAAGTCCCTAAAATTCTTCTTTTTTTTTTGTGGTACGCAGGCCTCTCACTGTGTGGCCTCTCCCGTTGCGGAGCACAGGCTCCGGACACGCAGGCTCAGCGGCCATGGCTCATGAGCCCAGCCGCTCCACGGCATGCAGGATCTTCCCAGACCGGGGCACGAACCCGTGTCCCCTGCATCTGCAGGCGGACTCTCAACCACTGCGCCACCAGGGAAGCCCTAAAATTCTTCTTTTTAGGATTTGTAATAGGAAGTACAGAGAGAACCAGACTGAGCAGTGAGGGCTAAAACTAAAAATAAGTAATGAGAGAGTTCCTAGAGTTCATGAAAAGCTGAAGTTATGAGGGAGATGAGTATGGTGAATAACTATGAGTAAGATGCAGAAGTAGATACTATCAGTAGGCAGAGGACTTAAGTACATATATTTATATATATATATATATACACGAAAGAATGACCTATTTGATAATGACACAGAGAGAAGCAAATATGCAGACTCTTAATCATTGCTCCCTGGGAGGAAGAGGAGATGAGTCACAAACACTTGCTCTGGGGGTGCTGGAGATGGTCATGGATACATCTGGTTACTAAGCTCTGTTTCTCTCTGGGTCCTGGCTGTCAGGTCATATAACTGAATGACTATGCCTGAATTCTCATGAAATTACTCTTTCCTTATTTCCAACTATATCATTTTAATGTGGCAATACATAAATAACTCAGATGAATTTCTATTCTTTCCATGAAAAGAGCCTAGCTAAAATTTAAGAGAGGGAGTCCATCTCCGTGCTGTAGGCACATTGCCCTCACTGGAAATGGTTAGTTTATTTATGTAATAGATTAGCTTTTTGAGGAAGTCCAGTGATGCTGGACATGGCTTCTGTCTACCTCTGTCCATATCAAAGGATCAGACTTGAGTGGACTTTGTGTTTTGCCTTGTGATGTCATACAAAGATTTCATATTTTCAGGCGTCAATGAAAATATATAAACAAGTATTTATTTTCAGAGATGAAAAGGAATCATTGTAAAAGATTGGAAAATAATTTGAAATCATCAACATTTTGCAGTTTAAAGGTGCTTTGACGTTGTTTCACTGCTCAGAGGTATTACAGTGAATCAAAAATTCAATGGAAAAAAAAATTCAATGGGAAAAACACCATTAGTACTAAATGACAACATTGCTGTCTTTTCCAACTCAGCAACACGTTGGGATCTAAAATGTTAAAAATTCAATTGATGGATATTTTTACTAAATAGACCTATTGTTCTCCAGAAATGATATTATCCTCTGAAAACGATGCTTATTGGAATTTCTTATTGCTACCAAGTACAGATTTATTGCAAACCCCCCATCACCCACATCCACATCCTTCACCATGTATGTTCTTGGTGTGCACGTCCATGCAAACTTTTCAGATACAGAGGATCAAAGTAGTCAGAGGAAAAAGGAGAACTAGCAATTTAAAGATACAGTCATTATTTTTTTAATTATTATTTTTTTAGATGTTGGGGGTAGGAGTTTATTAATTAATTAATTTATTTTTGCAGTGTTGGGTCTTCGTTTCTGTGCGAGGGCTTTCTCTAGTTGTGGCAAGCGGGGGCCACTCTTCATCGCGGTGTGCGGGCCTCTCACTATCGCAGCCTCTCTTGTTGAGGAGCACAGGCTCCAGACACGCAGACTCAGTAGTTGTGGCTCATGGGCCCAGTTGCTCTGCAGCAACTGGGCTCATGGGCCCAGTTGCTCTGGGATCCTCCCAGACCAGGGCTCGAACCCGTGTCCCCTGCATTAGCAGGCAGATTCTCAACCACTGCGCCACCAGGGAAGCCCCGCAGTCATTATTTTAACTGTATGCTGATAAAGTTGTAGATTATTCTTTTACTAAAAATAAACTTTGACCTGAAACCAAGACAATTCTTGAAATCCAAGTAGCTTTAATTGTTTCTAAATAAAAATTCAGAATGACATAAATACTGAATGGCTCCTGGGCAATGTGTCACTACAGATTAAATATGTTTTGTCCCGGAAACTGCAGTTCATAGAGTATAGATAACAAGAGGAATGAAATTGGTGATCCCAGCTAATCCAGAGTGGATATTAACATATATCACATAACTGTCTCCAAATGTGACCCTATTTTCACTATCAGTGTCTCAGTCCCCAGGAAACTGTTGCTAGTGAGAGAAAAGGAGGACAGAGGAGAAATGTGAGGGTTCTGTAGTGGTGGGAAGGGCACATTAACAAGACTGAAAACTGGAAGCTTCTCCTGATCTATTCTTTTCATTCTCTGTCTTTTTTAAGAACAAGGAAGAAGAAATAGCATCTCATTTCTTAGCCTAAAGGGAGCATAAATAACCACATCCTCTAGGAATGCTAGGACATTTCCTTTTTTTCTCTTGAGTATTTCTGATGTTTTGTTACTAGAGAGGGGAAAAAATTGCCTATATGATTTTTTTAAAGTTTATCAAATCAGCACTTACCAATTACTGCCAAGTTTTATTCCTTGAAAACTGAGAGAAAAGAAAAAAATCAGAATAGGTATCTAAAAGAAGACTAGATAGAGAATGCTCAAACCCTTTAGGAGCCAAACAAAATCTATGTTTCTGTACTATTAAGTATAGTACAAAAAGGCAAAGTCATGGGCATTAGCCCCATAGGGGCCAGTTAGCTGGACTCAAATTCAAGGCCACAGAATAATCTAACATTGCTGCTGGCGGCTAATTATATCAATGACCAACAGGAGGAATAGAAAAGTGTCTTCTCATTGCCTGTTTTAACTTTGCCTAACACTTTCAGCTTGACTGTTATCATCGTCAAAAAATTTTTTAAAAATTGGAAGCGGGCTTCCCTGGTGGCGCAGTGATTGAGAGTCTGCCTGCCAATGCAGGGGACACGGGTTCGAGCCCTGGTCTGGGAGGATCCCACATGGCACGGAGCAACTGGGCCCGTGAGCCACAACTACTGAGCCTGCGCGTCTGGAGCCTGTGCTCCACAACAAGAGGGGCCACGACAGTGAGAGGCCCGCGCACCGCGATGAAGAGTGGCCCCCGCTTGCCACAACTAGAGAAAGCCCTCGCACAGAAACGAAGACCCAACACAGCCATAAATAAATAAATAAATAAAGCAAACTGTCAACAAGTAAAAATAAATAAACACTATTATATCTTAAAAAGTTGGAAGTAATTTTAATATCTTATCAATGTTACATGTAGGTATATTTATGAGCTGCTATACAGACATGACATCTGTAAAATACAACCAGCTGTCTCTTTTGTAGATGGGTTTTTAGTATTTTATTTGTCCAAAGCTAAGACCAAATAGTCTACTTTAGCCTCATAGTACATACTCTGGTTTTTCTCATTGTAGCTTTCTCCGCCCCCCCAAAAAGCTTATGAATATCATAGTAAACAATCATGAGAGTTTTAAAAAGTCCCAACAATTGTTTTTGCTTCTCCTTTCTAAATTACATCATGGGTAAATATACATACTTAACTTTTCTTGACTAAAGACTTCATTTTTAGAACCAGGAAGAAATACCTAAGTCTTAGTTTTATCTTCTGCTTTGGTATAATTTTCATAGGTTTTGCACAATAAGATAGTAAATGATTTTACAGTGTTATGGAAAAACTAGAGTTTCAGGGTTAAGCAAAAGTATTATTAAAATATCAATATTATATGAAAAATTCTATGCTATATGTAGGGAAATATTTAATATATGTTTTTAAAATACATATTGGAAATGGAAAACTAAGCTTTGCATGTTGATAAGGTGATGGGCGGCAATACCAACTGTTGAACCAACTGAGTAAAGATAAACATGACACAATATTGCAATGTGTTAAAACATACTTTCTGTTTCATCTGTAACTATTTTTGCAAAAATCTAAAAACAGTTTGCTAATCACTATTTGGTGAAACTTTCTTGACAATAGCCTGTTAAAGGTTGTGAGGAAAAAGTATCTCCCTCCCTCTCTTCCTCCCTCCCTTCCTCCCTTCCTCCCTTCCTCCCTTCCTTCCTTCCTTCCTTCCTTCCTTCCTTCCTTCCTTCTTTCCTTCCTTTTTCCCTTCCTTCCTCCCTCCCCCGTTTTTTTTTTCTTTCCTTCCCTCCTTCCTCCCTTCAATGTTTAAATATGATCAAATCCCTTGTCATACCTGCAGACTAAAGCAGAAAATTCTGGAAGACTGAGAGAAGCCCACTGCAAGTTGACAGAGCGTGCTGACTGCTCTGGAAGTCTGCAAGAACCAGCAGTCCCCAAGTTTCCTTGAGGTTCATGTGAGAAAATAATAACTAACATTTATTGAGGACATATTATGTGCCCACACTCTTCTAAGCTCTTTACATAGAGTATCCCATTTAATCTTCATAGAACTTTACTTCCTACAATTGAAGAAATTGTCTCAAGAGAAGTATTTTAACTTGTTCAGAAGTTTAGACAGATAACAGCTATTATGGAGTCAAGATTCATTTCTTTATACTGTCTCCTTTGTGATCAGGTTAGAACACAAAGCTATGAATCATCCCTACCTAAGTGTTTCCAAGTTGAGAATCCTGGAGAAAGGATACACAACCAAGAGCAGTGACTTTCATCTTTGCTCCTGTAAAGTTTACTTCAGGCATGAGAGACACAGTCAACAAAATTGACTGGAGAAGATAATGCGGTACTGAAAACAGATAGTGTAATGGGAGCACACTCAGGCATGGATGTGTGTATATTTAAGAATCAGTACGTAAGGTCAACTGTCTGTCTGGTTTACTCGCTCTGGATGTACAGACCTTGACAATGGTTGTCAATTAGGGTCCAGCCAGTTTATACATCTAAATCAAACAATACCTAATGGGGTTCTTTAGCCAGTCAATTGTGAATGACTAAAGCTCCGCTATGAGACAAACTTTCTTGCGGCTGAATGTCTAAGACTATGCCCTGGTTTATTTTTAATGTTCAGAAGCATAAAATCCAAGATTGATGGTGATATGATAAGAATGGTCATAGGAGGAGGGATGTGTAAACGAGAGAAGAAAGAAAATAGATCAAGGTAAAAAAATATATATATGGTAACCAGGTAGGAATTCCATTGCTTGTATATTCATAGCACTTCTTTCTTCCCCATGGAAGTGATCTATGTGTCATTATTAACTCTGTCTTAAGGCAATTTAAAAAACTGGAAATATTATGTTATTTTATACAATCATCCTAAAGGGTTAATCGACATTTCCTGTGAAAGGAACAATGATGTTTAGCCAAATGGTTTTAAAAAAGCAGACAACAAAAAATAGCTTCAATAATTCATATTAATTCAAGTCCTATGGTTAATGGGGCAAATGGAGTGCTCTCAGAGGGGATAAAAGCACAGAGCAGCAGCAACAAGACTCTTCAAACCGCTGCTGGCAAAAGATACTGTAAGTCCAAAATACCCCTTCATACTTTATATTCGGGAAAAACTTACTATCACTCTAATTTTGCAGATGGTAGCTAAAACGGTGCCTATACAATTATAACACAAACAAACAACTGCTTTCATTCTTTGTTGTTACGGTTCTTAGCCTTCATGACGCCATCCAATTTGTCTGAAATGTACACTGTATTAAACTTGTACTCATTTGATCAGGCACAGAAATAGTGGGGCTATGACGAGCTCTATACAGCCCAACAGTTAGATTGTTGTCAGGCTAAAGATATATCAAAGTTGAAAGCCAAATCAGGGATTGGATTACCAAACAGAATGATGAATAGTCAGTCTGAATTGTTTAGAAAGATGATGGATTCATCAGAGATCAATCCTTTAAAGTCTACATACATGTTCATTTTATGAACATTAATTAGGCAATGGCTATGTAGTATGCGTTAGGCACTGTGTCAGGCACTAAGGATAGGAAAAAGCATAAAACTTCCCTTGTGAGTTCTAAAAGTCTCCATCACTATTCCCTCGGATTTAATGTAATAATGCAACCTACTCTAGTAGTACTATACTCTGATGAAAGTAGCAAGAGAGAAAGGGGAATTTAGCTTCATAAGGAGAAGTTCCTTTTTGAGCTGAGTTTTTATGAATGAGGAGGAAAGAAGGTAAAATTGCATTCATTCACTCATTCACCAAGTATGTACTGAGCATCAACTGAGTACCAAGAACTTTGTGGTACTTTAAGAATACAATGATGATCAAGGTAAGACGTCTGCCTTTAGGTTGCTTATCGTCCTGTGGAGACGCCAAGTATGTAACGAGCTCCCTCTCCCCCAAACACACAGACACACAGACACACAGACACACACACACACACACACACACACACGCACGCACGCAAAAGCAAGTTGAAATCAAGGAAAGGTAAATAATTTGATGTGGCTGGAGCACAGGGTGCATGGGGAAATGTAAACATCTAATCCTGTCCCCTCTTCTCCTTTCCTACTGCTCACTCCTCCCCCTGCTGCTTTATTCTGGTGCTGGTTATTTTCTGTCTCAGCCAATGCCGCAGTATCCTAACTGGACTTTCTACCTGCAATTTCACTAACCTCAAACAACGCCATATAATTCTACTTCAAAGGCTCTCATGGTTTCAGGAAAAACTCCTCCACAAGGCAGTCAAAGCCTTTCACAGACTGGCCCCACTCACTTACCCAAACCCTTC
>NC_083105.1:94676196-94806196 GCF_949774975.1 Lagenorhynchus albirostris
CATATTAGCAAGGAAAACATTTACAAATAACCAATAAATGGAGCCTGTGGAACTAAGAAAGCATAATCCCATCAAATGCCTTATGATTCTTTGCTTCATAATTTCTTTTTCTGATACTTTTGATACCATGAATGTGAGAGAAGAAATAGTATAAGTTTTCATTATTTCTTCAATAATAAACTTGTTTTAATAATAAACTTTACAGAGCTTAACAGTAAACTTTATGAACCATATGTAGCTAGACAGTAAAAAACTAAAAGACTGCCATTAAATATTTTGTTCACATAGAATTTTTATTGACTTAATAAGTAAGACAAAATATTGAAAATTAAGTTCAGTATGATCTCAATCTTATAAAACAACACATAGAAGAAAGGATTGTAAAAGGTCAGTGGCGGGGAGGAATCAAGATGGCAGTGTGGGAAGACGTGGAGTTAGTGTCTCCCCACAACTAGGGTGCCTGACGGCCACTGGTGGGGGAACTCTGACCCCCAAGGAGATGGGAGGAAACCCAAAGTGAACTGGTAGGACGTAGGGGGACCGAAGGGGGTAGGAGAAGTGGAGGCCAGACAGGATCAGCGCCCCTGAGGCCAGGGAAATCAGAAGAGGCAGGTGGGAGGGACTCTTCCAAGAAGAGCAGGAGAGGAGTGGAGGGCCATCGCCCGGCCCACTCAGATGCAGGGAGCCTGCTGGGCTCCCAGGTGAGGTCCCGTGCCCTCTGAGACTGGGGTTGGGGGCATGCCTGTGCCCCTTCTGTTCCTTGAGCCTAAGCCCCACCCCCAACAGCACCCAGGGCCTTTTCCAGCCCTGTGGGTCCTGAGCATTGGCCCCACCCACTGCCCAAAACTCGCCCTTGTTTAGGCCCCGCCCTCCACAGCCAAGGCCTCCCCCCCCCCTTTTTTTCCTTTCCCTCTGTTACTATTGTGGTACTGATATACCTTCCGGCTGTTGACATACCTATATTTTTACATTCTTTCTAACATATTTGTTAGTTTCTTCGTCTAATTTTATTTTTTACTTTATTATTTTTCTCCTTTTTTTTTCTTGCCACCCCACATGGCTTGCGGGTCCTTGATTCGCCAGCCCAGGGTCGGGGGGAAGCTCCTGCGGTGGGAGCTCCGAGTCCGAACCACTAGACTAACAGAGAACCTCAGACCCCAGGGAATACTCACTGGAGTGAGGTCTCACAGAGTTCCTCATCTCAGCACCAAGACCCAGCTCTACCCAACAGCCTACAAGTTCCAGTGTTGGAAGCCTCAGGCCAAACAACCAGTAAGACAAGAACACAATTCCACACATTAAAAAAATAATAATAATAAGATGGCACAAAAATATGTCACAGATGAAGGAGCAAGGTAAAAACCTACAAGACCAAATAAATGAAGAGGAAATAGGCAATCTACCTGAAAAAAAATTCAGAGTAACGATAGTAAAGATGATCCAGAATCTTGGAAATAGAATGGAAGCACAGATTGAGAAAATACAAGAAATGTTTACCAAAGATCTAGAAGAACTAAAGAACAAACACAGATGAGCAACACAATAACTGAAATGAAAAATGCACTAGAAGGAATCAGTAACAGAATAACTGAGGCAGAAGAACGAATAAATGAGCTGGAAGACAAAATGGTAGAAATAACTGCTGAGGAGCAGAATAAAGAAAAAAGAATGAAAAGAATTGAAGACAGTCTCAGAGACTTCTGGGATAACACTAAATGCACCAACATTCGAATTATAGGGGTCCTGGAAGAAGAAGAGAAAAAGAAAGGGTCTGAGAAAACATTTGAAGAGATTATAGTTGAAAACTTCCATAACATGGGAAAGGAAATGGTCACCCAAGTCCAGGAAGTACAGAGAGTCCCATAAAGGATAAACCCAAGGAAAAATATACCAAGACACAAATTAATTGCACTAACAAAAATTAAATTCAAAGAAAAAATATTAAAAGCTGCAAGGGAAAAACAAAAAATAACATACAAAGGAATCCCCATAAGGTTATCAGCTGATTTTTCAGTGGAAACTCTACAGGCCAGAAGGGAGTGGCAGGATATACTTAAAGTGATGAAAGAGAAAAATCTACAACCAAGATTACTCTACCCAGCAAGGATAGCATTCAGATTCGATGGAGAAGTCAAAAGCTTTTCAGACAAGCAAAAGCTAAGAGAATTCAGCACCACCAAACCAGCTTTACAGCAAATGCTAAAGAAACTTCTCTAAGCAGGAAACACAAGAGAAGTAAAAGACCCACAAAAACAAACCCAAAACAATTAAGTAAATGGTAATAGGAACATACATATCAATAATAACCTTGAATGTAAATGGATTAAATGCCCCAACCAAAAGACACAGACTGGCTGAATGGATACAAAAACAAGAACCATATATATGCTGTCTACAAGAGACCCACTTCAGACCTAGGGACACATACAGACTGAAAGTGAACGGTTGGAAAAAGATATTCCATGCAAATGGAAATCAAAAGAAAGCTGGAGTAGCAATACTCGTATCAGATAAAATAGACTTTAAAAAAAACTGTTACAAGAGATAAGGAGGGACACTACATAATGGTCAAAGGATCAATCCAAGAAGAAGATACAACAATTATAAATGTCTATGCACTCAACACAGGAGCACCCCAATACATAAGGCAAATGCTAACAACCATGAAAGGAGAAACTGACAGTAACACAGTAACAGGAGGGGACTTTAAAACCCCACTTACACCAATGGACAGATCATCCTAACAGAAAATAAATACGGAAACACAAGCTTTAAATGACACAACAGACCAGACAGATCTAATTGATACTAAATAACCAAGAGATCACTGAAGAAATTAAAAAATACATCACTAATTATTAGAGAAATGCAACTCAAAACTACAATGAGGTATCACCTCACGCCGGTCAGAATGGCCATTATCAAAAAAGCTAGAAACAATAAATGCTGGAAAGGGTGTGGTGAAAAAGGAACCCTCCTGCACTGTTGGTGGGAATGTAAATTGATACAGCCACTGTGGAGAACAGTATGGAGGTTCCTTAAAAACTAAAAATAGAACTATCATATGACCCAGCAATTCCACCCCCAGCAATTCCACCCAGCATATACTCTGAGAAAACCATAATTCAAAAAGAGACATGCACCACGATGTTCACTGCAGCACTATTTACAATAGCCACGACATGGAACCAACCTAGATGTCCATCACAGATGAATGGATGAAGAAGATGTGGCACATATATACAATGGAATATTACTCAGCCAGAAAAATAAATGAAACTGAGTTATTTGTAGTGAGGTGGATGGACCTAGAGTCTGTCATACAGAGTGAAGTAAGTCAGAAAGAGAAAAACAAATACCGTACGCTAACACATATATATAGAATCTAAAAAAAAGAAAAAAAAAAGAGTGGTACTGATGAACCTAGTTGCAGGGCAGGAATAAAGAGGTAGACATAGAGAATGGACTTGACGACATGGGGTGGGAGGGCGAAGTGAGAGCAGCATTGACATATACACTACCGAATGTAAAATAGCTGGCTGGTGGGAAGCAGCAGCATAGCACAGGGAGATCGGCTCGGTGCTTTGCAATGACCTAGAGGGGTGGGATAGGAAGGATGGGAGGGAGGCTCTAGAGGGAGGGGATATGCGGACATGTGTATGCATATGGCTGATTCGCTTTGTTGTGCAACAGAAACTAACACGGTCTTGGGAAGCAATTATACTCCAATAAAGATCTATTAAAAAAAAAAGTGAGGATTTCTCTGATAGGTGTGATTATAAAAAGCTTTTTTCTCATCTGTATTTTTTATGATTTTTAAATATTTACAATTAGAAAAACATAAAATTTGTATATAAAATTATATAAATAAATAAATAAGTAAATAATAAATAAGTAAATAAATAAATAAGTAAATAAATAAATAATAAGTAAATAAATAAATAATAAATAAATGATATAAATAAATAAATAAATAAGAATCCTAAACAATTTGGCTATCAATTCCCTCTTCAAATTTGTTGAGCCCAAGGGAACACACAGAAGTCCCTGAAATCTTCAGGATAATTGTCTCCTGCCTTTACAAGTCTATAATTATAACCCTAGACTGTCTCAGGAGATTTCTACCTGCTCCCTCTGGTGTCATAGACATCCTCTCAACATCCCTGTTATTCATTTATCTGCATAGGCACAGTTTTTTGGTGACTGCCAGAGTAATTTAATGTTCTTCACTGTTTAGCTTTGGAACCTCCCCAAGTTCTTATATAAGATGTAACTATGAGATAAAGATGATGAATTTTAAATACATGAAACTGAACTTATACATCAAATGAATTTCCTTTAAAGGAGTCACTTTGAAAGGGGTAAATTTATTCCAATGAATAAGCTTTCTTGGAACCTGCTTTTGGAGCCAGTTTCTTACAAGCCACAACACAATATTACTTTCGCCGTGTTACTTTCGAATGATACGTTATTCTTTAAATTCCCAATCTGATGGTCCGCTTTGTTTATCTGACGAGGCTCCAAATGATGTCTAGGTCTTTCTGAAAATTACCCTCAGAGAATAAAAATGTCACTACTTTAGTATACTGAAAGGAATATTGCTGAGGCTTTAAAGGCAATTCTAAAAGAGAAGATGCAAAACTCAAACACTGGCAAATCATTGGAATAAATGCAGAAGTCTTACCAGGTAACTAAACTAAAAGGATCAATCTCCATTTGGATATCAAAACTCTAATTTGTTTGTGTGTTTGGAATCACTATTAATACCATAAACCAACGATGCCCAGTACCCTATAAAGATCAGATCTTTACTTGGTATCATGGTTGGGTCAGGAAAACCAAACTTCAAATGTTAATCAGCTACCTTTACCAGAAACTGTGTCATAACAAGACGGCGAACCACTGCATCTAGCATTTTACAGGGTGGCTCTGAAATGAGACTGAATACTCTGAGGCTCTGGAAGAAAATCCCTTCCACCACCATCTTAAAAGCTAGCTGCTTCAGTACTGCTCCCAAATGAGTTTTAACTTTTCAAAAACTGGTCTTTCAAAGCTTTCCTATTCTGTCTCATCACGTTTTGATTCCAATATAATAATATATACCTCAGGAAACTTTTTTTCAAAATCAAATATATGATTAGCACTTGAAGGATAACTAGTTGATCCAAATATTACTATGGGCTAAATTTTAAATTATGCCTATATTATATCAACTGCACAATTTCAATAAAGTATTTTGAAATCACCCTAGATTAAAACAAAGTGTATTTGCTATTGACAGTCTTTAAAAAGCAATATATTTATAGCCTAAAATCATGTCTATAGTGAAATAAATGGTAATCACATCTATTCTTTATGTAGTAAAATGAGTTATCAGTCACATACCACTCACTATAATCCAATACCTTATATATTGCTGTTTTTAATTAATTCAGGAATGGAATTCAGGAATGGCTGCCTTTGAGAAGCCAGCAAGAGGACACAGTGTACTGCACAGACTTCACTGATTTTTTACACAAACCTAGCATAGTCATAAAAATCAAACAAAAGGTATAGCCCTTTGTTTAGTTTTCATGGTAGCAAAATATTTAAACTGGAACTATTTTATTCCTTTTTTTAAATTAGAAAGGCACAGTAAATGAATCAGGGTTCCTGCATTTTATGTCATCTGTAAAATTATATTTAAGACCACATAACCACCACTTCTCTAGCTTAATTTTTCCTCAGTAATAGACTGAATTATTGGCTTTTGGTGTCAGCTAAAATCTGATTAGCATGCCAGTTTTCAAGAGAGTGAAACACATCACAGGATTATTATAAATCTTAAGTAAAATAATGTATGAAAGCACTTTTTTAGAAAAAAAAGGGTATTATACAAATATAGGTTAGTATACTAGTTGCCTTAACAACTGAACTTTACATATTTCATAAGCCATAAAGATTGGGGAACGGATAAGGGAAGTTAATAAGAAATGAGGAACCAGGGGACTTCCCTGGTAGTCCAGTGGCTAAGACTCCACACTCCCAATGCAGGGGGCCCAGGTTTGATCCCTGGTCAGGGCACTAGATCCCACATGCATGCCACAACTAAGAGTTCGCATGCCACAACTAAAGATCCTGCATGCCGCAACTAAGACTCAGCGCAGCCAAAATACATTAATTAGTTAATAAAAAAAAAGAAATACATGCTGTATTTTAAAAGAAAGAAAAGAAATGAGGAACCAGAAACTAAAACTGAAATCAACCCCACAAATTCCTTAAATATGTCTGAGCCAAAAATTAGTCTTACCAATGTTTCTTAGAATTTTCACAAACTCAGTGATAACCACATTGTCCCCTTGCTCTCTCTTATTCTGTGAGGAAGCACATTAATGTGGCTAAATAAAAGTACTGATTTTTACGCACCAACACAAACGCCAAGAAGAAAACTACGAAAATAACCCCCCAATTTAACTTCTTTTCTGTCGTAGTTTTATTTCTACCGACATAGGGCCACGTGAAAATTTAAATAGC
This sequence comes from Lagenorhynchus albirostris, assembly GCF_949774975.1. Classification (NCBI taxonomy): domain Eukaryota; kingdom Metazoa; phylum Chordata; class Mammalia; order Artiodactyla; family Delphinidae; genus Lagenorhynchus; species Lagenorhynchus albirostris. Next base: position 94,682,710 of record NC_083105.1, read on the forward strand.
TGTCATTGTAACATGGTACCTCTTTATCGGCTATCCATTTTACCTCCTCTTCCTCCCCAAAACACATTTGAGCTGCAGAGAAAAGGTCCTAAGGGAAACACTCACAAGGCCTGTCTCCCTAACCCACACCACCAAGAAAAGCAACCTGCCAGCCATTGATTTTGTCTTGCCCTGCACAGGGAACTTATTTCACAAAGGTAGGATATTAGAGATGTTAGATTTCAGCAGGGCCTCTGCAATTCTAAGTCTGTCTTCATTATATGTTAAAAACGTTAAAGTAAGAATGAAGGTCCTACTTTTCGGTTAACTATCTGTTTTTAACACTTTGAGATAAGCTAAAGCTAAAGGTCATGATTTTTAGAAAGTAAGCACCAAGGACTCTGTCATATTTTACCTTAGTACACAATAAGTATTTAATAAATATGACAGATAAAACACAAAAGACATTCCTAAGTAGCCAATGAGTTATAGAAGACGTCACAAGGGAAATAAGAAAAATACTTGGAGATGAATGAAAAGGAAAACACAATATACCAAAACTTTATGAGATACAGCTTAAGCAGTGCTCAGAAGTAGCCATAAACACCTAAATGAAGAAAGATTTTAAAATCAATAACCTAACTTTCTACCCTGAGAAACTAGAAAAAGAAGAGCAAATTAAACCTAAAACAAGTAGATGGAAAGAAATAATAAATATCAGACTAGAGATAAATAAAACAGAGAATGGAAAAACAACAGGGAAAAAAATATCAATAAAACCAAAAGTTGGTTCTTCAAAAAGACCGACAAAATTGACACACCATTAGCTAGACTGACCAAGAGAAAACATTCAGAATCCTAAACTCAAGACTGAAAGAGAAGACATCACTATTACCTTTACCAAAGTAAAAATGGTTTCACGGGAATATTATGAAAAATTGCCAAAAAACTAGATAATCTAGTTGAAATGGACAAATTTCTAGAAAGACACAAAGTAGCAAGACTGACTCAAGAAGAATTAGAAAATCTAAAAAGACCTATGACAAATAAAGAGACTGAAAAAGTAATCAAAAAAATTCCCATAAAGACAAGTCCAGGTGACTTCACTGGTAAATTAACAAACATTTAATAAATTAACACTAATTCTTTTAAAACCTCTTCCAAAAAGCGGAAGAGGAAAGAACATTTCCCAATTCATCCTATGAGCCAATGTTAGCCTAATACCCAAACCAAAGATATCATAAGAAAACTAAAGACCAGTATGCCTCACGAATATAGATGGAAAAGTCTTCAATAAAATACAAGCAGACTAAATCTAACAGCATATAAAGAGGACTAGCTACCATAACTATGTGATTTATCCCAGGAATAAAGGTTGGTCTAACAACTGAAAATCAATTACTGTAATACACCATATCAATAGGAAAAAGGACAAAAATTACATGTTCATCTCAATAGACTCAGAAAAAGCACTTGACAAAATCCAACACCCTGGGGCTTCCCTGGTGGCACAGTGGTTAAGAATCTGCGTGCCAATGCAGGGGACTTAGGTTCGAGCCCTGGGGTCCGGGAAGATCCCACATGCCGCGGAGCAACTAAGCCCATGTGCCACAACTACTGAAGCCCGCATGCCTAGAGTCCGTGCTCTGCAACAGGAGAAGACACTGCGATGAGAAGCCCACGCACCACAACGAAGAGTAGCCCCCACTAGCCGCAATTAGAGAAAGCCTGTGCGCAGCAACAAAGACCCAATGCCAATTAAAAAAAAAAAAATCCAACACCCTTATATGATTTTAAAAAAACCAAAACACTCAAAAAACTAGGAATAGAAGGGAACTTCTTCAACCTGGTAAAGGGCATCTATGAAAAAAAACACAGCTAACATCATTTAAAGGTGAAAGATTGAATACTTTCCCTCAAAGATCAGAAACAAAACAAGGATTTTTGTCTTCTCTTGTCACTTCTGTTCAACATTGTACTGGAGGTTCTAGCCACAGCAATTAGGCAAGAAAAAGAAAGAGAAGGCATTCAGATTACAAAGGAAAAAGTAAAACTATTTCTATTTGAAGGTGATATGATCTTATATATAAAAAATCCTAAGGAATCCACAAAAAAACTATTAGCGCTCATAAATGAGTTGAACAAAGTTGCAAGACACAAGGTCAATATACAAAAATCAGTTGTGTTTCTATATACAATGAACAAGCTGAAAATGAAAACATTCCATTTAGAATATCATCAAAAAGAATAAAATACTTAGGAATAACCTTAATAAAATAAGTGCAGGGACTCCCCTGGTGGTCCCGTGGTTAAGAATCTGCCTTCCAATGCAGTGGACATGGGTTTGATTCCTGGTCAGGGAACTAAGATCCCAAATGCTATGGGGCAACTAAGCCCGCGCACCACAACTACAGAGCCCATGCGCTCTGGAGCCTGCACACCACAACTAGAGAGCCTGCATGTCGCAACTAGAGAAAAGCCCATGCACCGCAACGAAAGATACCGCATGCCGCAACAAAGCTCCCACGTGCCACAACTAATACCCAACTCAGCCTAAAATTAAAAAAAGAAAAAAGTGCAAGACATATACTGAAAGCCACAAAAATCACTGTAAGAAATTAAAGAAGACCTAATAAAAAGAAAGACATTCCATGTTAATGGATTGGTAGACTTAATATTGTTAAGATGACAATATTCCCCAAACTGAGCTATAGATTCAACACAATTCCTATCAAAATTCCAGCTGACGTTTTGCAGAAATTGACAAGATAATCCTAAAATTCATATGGAAATACAATGGACCCAAAAAAGCCAAAGCAACCTTGAAAAAGAACAAAGATGAAGGACTCACACTTTCTGATTTCAAAACTTATTCGCTACACTAATCAAGATAGTGTGGTACTGGCACAAGGACAGACATATAGATCAATGGAAAAGAACTGAGCATCCAGAAATAAACCTTTATGTTTACGGTCAATTGATTTTCAACAAGGTGCCAAAACAACAGACAAATGAGGAAAGAATAGTCATTTCAATACACAGTGCTGGAACAACTGGATATCTACAAAGAAGAATTAACTTGCACTCCTACAACATGCCATACGCAAAGATTAACTCAGAACAAAGGTCTGAATGTAAGAGAGACAACTATAAAACTCTTAGAGGAAAACATACGAATAAATCTTTGTGACCTTGGATTAGGCAATGGTTTCTTAGGTATGACCTCACAAGCAACAAAAGAAAAAATAAATTGGACTTCACAAAATTAAAAATGTTCTGCTTCAAAGGATACCATCAAGGTGAAAAGACAATCCACTGGGAGAAAATATTTGTAAATCATACATAAGGGACTTACATCCAGAATATATAAAGAACACTCACAACTCAACAATAAAAATATAAATAATCCAATTAGAATGTGGGCAAAGTATCTGAATAGACATTTCTCCAAAGAAGATATACAAATGGCCAATAAGCATATGAAAAAATGCTTAACATCATTAGTCATTAGGGAAATGTGAATCAGAATCATGAGATACCACTTTAAACCCACTAGGATGGCTATATAATCAAAAAGACAGCCAAGAACAAGAACTGGTATAGATGTGGAGAAATGGAACCCTCATACATTGCTGTTGGGAATGTAAAATGGTGGCCACTTTGGAAAACAGTTTGGCAGTTCCTCCAAAATAGTAAACACAGAATTACCATGTGACTCAGCAATTCTACTTCTAGGTGTATCCCCAAAAGAAATGAAAACATATGTCACATAAGAACTTGTACACAGATGTTCAGAGCACCATTGTTCATGATAGCTAAAAAATGGAAACAACCCAAATATCTATCAACTGGTGAATGGATAACAAAATGTGGTATATCCATACAATGGAATATTATGCAGCCATAAAAAGGAATGGAGTACTGATACATGGTACAACATGGATGAACCTTGAAAACATTATGCCAAGTGAAAGAAGCCAAATACAAAAGGCCACATACTATATGATTCCATGTACATAGAATGTCTAGAATAGGCAATCTATAGCAACAGAAAGTAGATTCGTGGTTGCTTAAGGCTGGAAGGAGAAGGAGATAATAGGGAGTGACTGCTAAAGGTTTTTTTGTTTTGTTTTTAATTAATAGACTTTGTTTTTTAGAGCTGTTTTCAGTTCACAGGAAAATTCAGCAGAAAGTACAGAGTTCCCATATATCCCCTCTCTCTCTGCCTGCACAATTTCACCTATTAACATCTTGCACTAGTGTGGTACATTTGTTACAACTGATGAACCCCATGTTGATATATTATTAATAAGTAAAGTCCATAGTTTACTTAAGGGTTCACTCTTTGTGTTGTACAATTCTATGGGTTTTGACAAATGCATCGTGTCATATATCTGCCATTAGAGTATAATACAGAATATTAAAATCCCTAAAAATCCCCTGCCCTAAAAATCCCCTGCACTCTACCTATTCCTCCCTCCCTCTCCCGTGAAACCTTGGCAACCACTGACCTTTATTACTCTACAGTTTTGCCTTTTCCAGAATGTCAGATAGTTGGAGTCATATAGTACGTAGCCTTTTCAAACTGGCTTCTTTCACTTAGCAATATGCATTTAAGTTCCCTCACACCTTTTTGTAGATTAATAGCTCGTTTCTTTCTATTGCTAAATAATATGAATAACATTCCATTATATGAGTATAACAGTTTGTTTATAAGGGTTTCTTTTGGGGTGATGAAAATGTTCTGGAATTAGATAGTGGTGATCATTGTACAACTGTGTGAATACACTAACAAATCACAGAATTATATACTTGAAAAGGATGAATTTTATGGTATGGGCTATTTTAAAAAATGACATGAACCTTAGAGGCAGAAAGAATAGCAGCAAAGGAAGAATCAAGGTGGCGCAGAGACACAAGCAGATGAGAAAGACCACGAGGGAGGGGAGGGGTCAAGCATAAAGCTCCTAATTTATGAGTTTTAAAAGGCTGAGAATTAAGATAAAACTACTGCATTTAGCCAAGAGGGAGCTCCTGATGCCACAGGCTCCCCAGTCAACGGGTTTAACGTCTGTGGAAAGCAGAGGTGTGATTGTAGATGCCCTTTAGGGGCTTCTTCCAATGAGGACTCCAGTGTCCAGATTAAATCCTATTCCAAAGATTCTTGGATCATTTTACTTTGGCTTTTTAGGAACAAACAACAAAAACAAATTCAGAGCTAAATCTGGGCGTGCAAGGAGCAAGCACTCACTGCGGGCAAGGCCTTGAGCTAGGCCTCCACGTGTCAGGCTCACGTTATTTCACACCAGGGGAGGTTAACACTGTTATCCTCATCTTTTTCAGGTAAAGAGGGGAAATTTAATTTCTTATTTAACAACCATTTATTGAACACTCACTTTGCCCCAAACACTGTCAAACTCTAGGAATATTAATGTAAGAAGATAGGGCCCTTATCTTTTTTCTTTTCTTTTTTTTTTTTGTGGTACGCGGGCCTCTCACTGTTGTGGCCTCTCCCGTTGCGGAGCACAGGCTCCGGACGCGCAGGCTCAGTGGCCATGGCTCACAGGCCCAGCCGATCCGCGGCATGTGGGATCTTCCCGGACCGGGGCACGAACCCGTGTCCCCTGCATCGGCAGGCGGACTCTCAACCACTGGGCCACCAGGGAAGCCCAGGGTCCTTATCTTTAATATATTTATTAGACTTCTGAAATGCAGCAGACATGAAATAAACACCATTATAAAGGGCAGGATATCAGTACATACAGGAGTCCTGCTGGGAGAGGGATGCACACACACACACACACACACACACACACACACACACACACACACACACAGATAAGCATAGTGATCTCTTTATTTCATGGATATAAAATCTAGATAGAACCCAAGTCTCCTGATTAGCATCACAGCAACTGACTCAAGATGCTCAGTTGTCACAAGCTGACTCACTCTCATCAAGCGTGACTGTTTCCCTTCTAGATTCCTAGGTAGGACTCATTAACCTGAACATACAACTCCCTGAAAAGGCTCTAAAGCTGACAGATGCTTTAAATGCAGTGCTATATTAATGCTATATAGTCATTCATTTAATGACTGGATTCATTTAATCCAGCTCACTGTGACATTAGTCACTTGCTGGAGGGCAGCGGTGAGGAGGTTAACTAACAAATTTTTTCATTTTATGCGTCTCTGAAATTTCCCTCTGCTATTGACGACTCTCTGTGCCCACCCACTGAAGTCATGCCAGTTCATTCCTTTACAACATGTCTGATTCAGCTCTTCTTCTCTATTCCTACTACCTACATTACTACCCTACTTACAGAGTATTGCCATGGGTTTCCCAGTGGGTCTCCCTCCCATCCCTCCTTTTCCATCCTTACTTCCCTGGTTAATCTGTCTTGCAAAGAACTGCCAAGTTAGCCTTTCTTTTCAACTTATTAAAATAACTTCAGTGTATTTTTTTTCATTGTGAAAAAGTAATACCTGATCATTCTAGAGAGAACAAATTTTAACGGCCCTTTGGCCATGTCACGCTCCAGCTCAAGGGAAGGCCTCTGGCTCAGCACTGCTTACCAGGTCACCAAATCCAGAATACTGACTTCCTGTAGCTGCTGTAACAACCACCACGAAGTTGGTGGCTTAAAACAACAGAAATGTACTCTCTCTGCTCTGGAGGCCAGAAAGCTGGCAGGGCTGCTGCACCCCCTCCAGAGGCCCTAGGGGAGAAGCCATCCTTCGCCTCTTCCGGCTGCTGGCAGCTGTGAGCATTCCTTCCTTTGTGGCCACGTCGATCCAGCCTCTGCCCCTGCGGTCACACTGCCTCCACAACTGTCTGTCAAATCCCCTCTGCCTCACTCTTAGGGGGACACTTGCCATTGGATTTAGGGTTCACCCAGAGAACCTAGGATAAATTCCTCCTCTCAAATACTTAACTAAATCACATTTTTGGCCATTCACTCTTTTACCATATAAGGGGACCGGTTCCATTAGCACATGGATGTATCTTTTTAGAGGCCACCATTCAGCCCACTACATCCAGGCTCCTGCTCACCGAGCCAATTTTCTCTTTCGTTTTTCCCAACAAGTCATGCCTGTGTCCTTGGGGAGCTCACCCCACGCCCTGCACTCCTACCTATACTCACCATTTCTCTAAACGCTCCCTCTCCACCCCCGCCCCTGCCGCCCGATCCAAACCTGCAAATATTATGCTCCCTTTGGTTAGGGCCAGCCCTGGCCCTCTTTCTGTGAAGCTCTTGCTGACAATCACCTTCTGTCTACACATTATTTTTCGTCTCCGAATCTCTGGAACATATAGTCACCATCACGCTGAATTGACACGGTACACCGGTTATTTTTAGTGGCCTCACAGATTTAAGTTCCCCAAGTGGCGTGCGCACCACAGGCACAGAAGCTGGGTTTTCTATTCCAATCCCCACTGTATCTGGCCCAGAGCCAGGCATTTAAAAGGCATTTATTAAAAGACTGATAATTGGATGAATAAATGCAAAGAAAAATTAGCAATATTTTGCAATTTAATTTAAATTGGTATTACTATGACCACCACTACCACCAGCTGATAGAAGTTGATAAAAAAAAAGAAAACCAAACCTCTCTCATAAGGGATATAAAATCTCAAAAACCAATCAATAACTCTTATTATTTTACCACCCTTTTAGCATTTATTTACATCCTAATGCTCTTAATTCTTTTTTTAAAAAATATATTTATTTATTTATGGCTGTGTTTGGTCTTCATTGCTGGGCGCGGGCTTTCTCTAGTCGCCGCGAATGGGGGCTACTCTTCATTGCGGTGCGCGGGCTTCTCATTGTGGTGGCTTCTCTTGTTGAGGAGCACGGGCTCTAGGCATGCGGGCTTCAGCAGTTGTGGCACGTGGGCTCAGCAGTTGTGGCACGTGGGCTCAGCAGTTGTGGCTCGTGGGCTCAGCAGTTGTGGCTCGTGGGCTCTAGAGTGCAGGTTCAGTAGTTGTGGCGCACGGGCTTAGTTGCTCTGTGGCATGTGGGATCTTCCTGGACCAGGGCTCAAACCCATGTCCCCCTGCATTGGCAGGCGGATTCTTAACCACTGCGCCACCAGGGAGGACCCCTAATGCTCTAATTCTTAAGGCGACCCATAAAAGTTTCAAGCTGTTAAGTCTAAGAGAACTACTGCATTTACATGAAGTGGCAGCATCAGCCCCAGCTAAGAAGGAAAATAGCAGGAAAGCTTGTTTCACTTTTCTTTTGAAAACATAAAGTGAAACGTTATCTGCCATCGATTAAAGAAAAATAAGATAGATATGAATGTGGCCAGCCACTGCTCTTTACCACTTTAAAGAAAAAAACAAGCAGCTATACTTTCATTTGGTGTCAAGGCTCCCATAACTTCCTTCACAGCTGTTGGCTAGGCTTCTTCTCTTTTCTTATTTACCAGATCTTCAGAAAGAGAGAAAGTCTAATCACATCTTCCTGCTGCTAACCCTTCTGCCAGTTTTTCTCATCAACAGAGGAGAAACAAGATAAAGCAGGCATTTCTGACTGTTAACTCATGCCTCTCCTCTCCTGACCCCTAATCCTCCCCTTCCCCAGCTATTACTGTTTGAAGCTAAATATAATACATGTATTTTAGCAATGCCCCAAACTATTACAAACTGACTCAGTAAGAGTGGCCTACAGGCATATCTCATTTTATCGTGCTTCACTTTACTGCATTTTTTTATAAACTTAACGTTTATGGCAATCCTGCATTGTTGGATGATGGCTAGCATTTTTTGGCAGTAAAGTATTATTTAAGTAGGGTATGTACTTTTTTTTTTTAGACATAATGCTATTGTATACTTAATCGACTACAGTATAATGTAGACATAACTTTTATATGTACTAGGAAACCAACAAATTCATGTGACTTTGCTTTATTACATATTTGCTTTACTGCAGTAGTCTGGAAATGAACCCACAGTATCTCTGAGAGGTCGGCCTGTATACTTAACTGTCTTTGCTTCTTTACCACCCACTCTTCCCCAACCGCTACGTTTTGGCTTCTGCCCCATCACTCTGTTGAAACTTCTCATGCTAGGTTCATAAACAATCTCCTGTTTTTGAAGTCCAATGGATACTTTTTCACTACTTACTTTACATGGAATAACAACCTTTTTTTCCTGGTTCTCCTGTATCACTAACCTCTCCTTTTCAGTTTATTTTGCTGAGTCATATTCCTTGGCCTCTTCTGATCATTTTAAAGTTTTCCAGGGTTCTGTCTCTTTAGCTCTCTCTTCTGTCCACCGTCTTCATCCTTCAAGGATTTTATGCACGCTGCATCAACCACAACCTACCTTGTAATGGTCTCTAGCGTGGTCTTCAGCTCAGGCCTTTCTTCTGAGCAATCTAACCAAGCTGGTGAGGAGTCACAGAGGACCAGCATTTGTTTTGAACCCATTATGTACTAAGTTTGTTTTAATACATATATAACATTTAATTCTCACACTAACTCAATAAGGCTTTATTAACACATCCAATTATAGGTAAAGAAATACAGTTTTGGAAAGATTAAAATAATTGGCCAACATAAACCATAGCAATATTTTCTCAGGTCAGTCTCCCAAGGCAAAAGAAATAAAAGCAAAAATAAACAAATGGCACCTAATCAAACTTTAAAGCTTTTGCACAGCAAAGGAAACCATCAACAAAAAAGACAACCTACAGAATGGGAGAAAATATTTGCAAACAATGCGAATGACAAGGGGTTAATATCCAAAATATTAAACAGCTCACATAACTCAATACCGAAAAAACAAAAACCCAAACAACAAATGGGCAGAAGACCTAAATAGACATTTCTCCAAAGAAGACATCCAGATGGCCAACAAGCATACAGATGGCCAACAAGCACATGAAAAGATGTTCAACATCGCTTATTATTAGAGAAATGCAAATCAAAACCACAATGAGGTATCACCCCACATCTGTCAGAATGGCTATCATCAAAAAGTCTACAAATAATAAATACTGGAGAGGGTGTGGAGAAAAGGAAATCCTCCTACACTGTTGGTGGGAATGTAAATTGATACAGCCACTATGGAGAACAGTATGGAGGTTCCTTAAAAAAAGAAAAATAGAACTACCATATGATCCGGCAACCCCCCTCCTGGGTATATATCTGGAAAAGAGGAAAACTCTAATTCAAAATGATATATGCACCCAGTGTTCACAGCAGCACTATGGCAGTCCACAGCCAAGACATGGAAACAACCCACGTGCCCATTAACAGATTACTGGCTTAAGAAGATGCGGTATATATATACATACAATGGGATATTACTCAGCCATAAAAAAGAATGAAATATTGCCATTTGCAGCAACATGGATGGACCTAAAGAATATTATACTTAGTGAAGTAAGTCAGACCAAGACAAATATTATATGATATCACTTAATGTGGAATCAAAAAATAATACAAATGAACCTATATACAAAACAGAAACAGACTCACAGACATAGAAAACAAATTTATGATTACCAAATGGAAAAGGGAGGGGGGTAGGGATAAATTAGGATTATGGGATTATCAGATACATGCTACTATACACAAAATAGATAAGCAGCAGGGATTTACTGTATAGCACAGGGAACCATATTCAATACCTTGTAATAACCTATAATGTAAAATAATCCAAAATATATATATATATAACTAAATCACTTTGCTGTATACCTGAAACTAATACAGTACTGTAAATCAACTATACTTCAATTAAAAAATAATAATCTGTCCAAAATCATAATAGCTTTAAGTGGCGGAAATTAGATTTGAACTCTGGTTATATGCCAAAATCTATGTTCCTTCCTGATTGGACCATCTACCTCTAGTCTTGTTCCAGTTCCTACATCTTTACCCTAATCCAGTCTCCATATAGCCATGAACATTTTTTTTGAAAACACAAATCTGATATTATCACCTTTGCTTTAAAATCCTTTAATAGCTCCTCAACAACTATGGTGCCTTGGTTTTCAAACAAAATTCAAATTCCCAGGCCCTGTTCCCCAAAATTCTGATTCAGTCTTCTTTATTTCACACTTTGAAAAATACTGGCCCAAATTTCTGAGCTTAACTTGCCAAGCAAATCATGATCTGGCCCCTGATTATCTGTCCATCCTTATCTCTGCCCACACCTCTACTTGTGCCTTATGCTCTAGCTCAGGGATCAGTAAACTCCAGCCCAACTGGCAAGCCAAAGCCAGCCTGTTGCCTGTTTGGGGAAATAAAGTTTTATCAGAACACAGCCATATCCATTCATTACATTCTGCCTACAGTTGCTTTCACGCTGCAGTGGTAGAGTTAATTGCGACAGATCGATCACATGGCCCACAAATATTTACTATCTGCCCCTTTAAAGAAAATTCCCCAATTCCTGCTCTAGCTTGTAGCAAAATACTTATTTCCCAGTGCAATATGCTTTAGTATAGGACGTTCCCTCTTTCCCATTTTCTGAGGGAATCCTATTCTCCTTTACAGATTCATTCCTACTGTGTGAACCCATGTCTGACATACCCAGTCAGGCATCCATTCTTAGTGCCCCCAAAGCACTTTGCCATGACTGCCCTCATTTCTTATCTCACCACGTTGTAATTATTTTTCTGTATGTCTGTCTAGCCCACTGAAACATAAGCTCCTGAGAATAATTATAAACTCTTACCTGTCTTTGTATCTCTAGCACAATGCCTCGTATTACATACATATTAGGTGTCTAACAAATGTTTGACGATGAATGAATAAATGAACAAACTTTTAGGAAAACCTTAAAGAGCAAAACATTCTGAATAAGGTTATTTAAACTTAGATTTCAACTGATATCTGTAGAGGTACCCTAGTTAAAATGTACCCGTAGCCTGCGCAGGTAAGGAAGGCACATTTAAAACATGAATATCTACTGTCTAGGTTGGTAAACGAGCTGGCTCTTCTGTCTTGCTATCATGGAAAGCATGGATAGAGCAGGAGAACAGAAAAGGAAGAAAGTCTCTGGGCTCCGTGGCACTGCCCAAGGAAGGTAGTTCCAACTATAGCAAAGGATGGCTAAGGGGCCGACAGGAGGGACTTCAGGGGCCAAAGGACAGCTCTGGGAATGTCAAAGAGATTTCTGGCCGGGTTAAAATTTTTGTGAGAACCAGCAGTACTCACCGAAGGGGTAAGGAAGGTATAAGAAACCTCATTTTCAAAGAATCATGTGGAGCACAGGTGGAAAGGAAGTATGGAGGAGAAGGGCAGCTCATCTTAGCATCCTGTGGCCAGTGGCTGACACGCTCTCTCACCAGTCCCTCAGCTGGAACTTGGTGCCCTAAACTGTCAGGCTGGGCAATACAGAATGGAGGTCTTTTACCAGCTTAGTCTGCGGCAGGAACACAGCTGGTCTAGGATATTTCAAGTTACTCATTCATTCATTCGATAAACATGAAAGTCAAATAGAAAATAAGAAACCCTCTATGATCAAAGCCTCTGAAAATAACACATTTCAGTTTTTTTTGTAATTGAACGCAGCACGTTAGGGAGAAGAGGCTTTCGTAAAAACAAGCGCTTTTTCTTAGTGGTGGACAAGCAGGTAGACTCAGGACACTACCTTTCTCACACAATCTGACAGTTAAGGGCACAGTTTAAGGTCATTTCATGCCCCATCCCGTTGTCCCTGTCCCATTGTGGGGCATAGTTAGGAGCAGAGGGTAGCATGGGGGAAACACAGCTGCAAATGCCATGCAACAGCGCACACTTAAAAGTTACTAAAATGAGCATCTCAGGTGCCTACTGCACTGTGTTAAAGACCGAGGAAGTCCCTGACAGGTAATATGATAAGGATAATATTTTCTGAGTGCCTGTCATGTGTTAGACTCTATTCGATGCTTCATATGCATTATCTCTAATCCTCAGCAAAGCCTGGGAAGAAGGTACTGACCATCTAACAGACAGAATGGAAGCTCAAAAAGGTTAAATAACTTAGCCAACATTTTTGGCTTCCCAACTAGCCTAAGTAGAAATCTATTCAATCAGAATTTGAGATCTGCTACTTAGCACTTCCCCAAGCCCAGTCTGTCTCTTGCGTTATTTTTCCCCTTAGCTGTAGTCTGTATACTCTGGCTGGCTGGCTCAATAGAGCAAACTGATTAATAAAGCCCAGGTACATCTAGGGCAGTCTCCTTAATGCCACTCTGTTCCAATTCAATTCAATCACTATTAACCAGTACTCTATGATGTAACATAACAGGCACATTGCTACCTACCTGGAAGGCAAAGCTGCACTCCCATTCAAAACTGTCCTGCCCTGACTCCAGGAAACTAGATGGCAGAAGGTGGAAAGCTCTTGGCAAACTCATTCACCACCACTGATGAAAACAACTCAAAATACAGAATCTTTATAAAGGGATTCATCACATCATCATCATGTTTCCTGACCTGCTCATTCAAATACTGCCTCTCTGTAACTGCTGCACCTGCCCACTTTGTCCTCTTCCTGTTGCCCTGGCCTTGCTGTCAGCCAGTTTGTCATCTTTTATGCTCTCACCAGCACAACCACCATATACTTTCAAGCCTCAACTATCCCCTTATACAGGGGAAAATGGAACCTGAGACTCCATCACCCATACATAATGTGAGGGAAAAGTGTGTTTTGTGTGTGAGTATGTAGGTATCTACTAGGAGGAGAATACAATTTTGCAGGACCGTAACAACTAGAGCACAGGGAAAGGCAGGCCTAGGAGCCTTTTTAAAAGACTGTTTCATACCGCCTGACTGCTGAAAGAGCAGTCCAGTCTTGCTGTACGTGGCATTTAAATATTACTCAACCACAGCTACGACATGTATTCAAAGTGAAAGTAGTGTATTCACAGAGGCACTATCCATCCAGAGACATCTGAAGTGGTTTTTCTTTTCCGTAATCATTAAAGATTGAAGAAACTGCTGGTTTTTAAATACCGTCACAATACAATGAATTAATAAAGAATGAGTACTGAATTCGTTTTGCTTAGCTATGAACATTCTAAGAAGTTATGAAAAGCCTAGCCCCCAAAATTAACTTCACTCTTTAGGCAAAACCGTAACACTTTATACCTTCCACTAGAGCTTGCCTGTTTCTAGAAATAAGTCCTATGTTATTTTATAGGTAGATAAGATAACTCAAAATCCTATGTATTTTTCTTGAATTTATTTGAGATTACTGAAGACTCTGAGAAAGTTATTACATGTTTCAAAGGTTCAAAAAAGAAACAACTGAAAATTATGTAGAATATACTGTGAGAGTCTCAAACCGAGGACATAAAAGAATATGTTGCTTTAGCATCCTTTCCCAGCCATATCTAGGAAAGATAGTGGATACAGTATTTGGACTTAATTTCAAAATTAACACTGAAAGATCAAGCTAGCAAAGGTTGTTATGGAAAATTCTCTTCTGATTTTTCTGGAAAACTTTCAGAACTCCTCCTTTCTGTCTGGGAAATACCACTTCCTATTAGGAGGGGTTTGCTACTTCACAAATAAGCTTCCTCTAGTGAGTCCTGATTCCAGAGTACTGCCTTGGGCTTTCCCTGCTTGCATTTCTCTCGGAGACTTCTGCAGGAACAGGAAGAGGAGATAAGGTAGAATAACAGAAGCAGCACAGAGAAGATGGAAATTTTTTCAATCTCTCTGAGGATGGGTGAAACAAAAACTTGATAGCAGCAAAATGTTACTGGTTAGATGGAGGGGGAAAGGGTACCCAAATGAAGGAAAAAACTATCACAAGCGGCATGCCAGAGAGTGTGGAAAGTAAGACCTCTGGAAAGCATAGGGAAGAGTGTCTATTTTGAAAACTGGCAAATTCTAGAGTCTGATTCCTTAAAAAAAAAAAAAAAGTCCAACTTCCTAAACACTCTAAAACATCGATAAGCTGATGATGAATAAACTGACCATCACTATCTTCATGACATATAACTAGACAACACTAAGGCGGATAGACAAAGGTTATACATAAACTATATGAATTAACCAATAATGAATACTGTCGGTCATCTTATCATCATAGGGATAAGTGATCTGGATAGGGAAAGGGGGAGGGGGATGGAATATTAAAATAGATTAAGAAGGAATTCATTCCTTTTCTTGGAGAAGGCTTTCTAGAGGAGGTTAGATTCCAGACGCTGGACGAATAGCAACAGGAGCTTAGCAGAACAGCTCAGAGGGGGAGTGAACCGATTATATGAATGGGGCATTGAGTAAGGGAGCCTGGGAGAAGAAAGGGGGACCGTCAAGGGGAACAGGGCCGGTTCAGGGTGCCCTAGTTAAGGTCTCCAACGTGGAGAAAGGTTGGGTGGGGGCAAAGGAAGGCAAAAAGAAAAAGCACAGTAGTTTCTTCACTTATCTCGGGAGGACTAGGGTTTACACTACCTGGAAAAGCTGACCAACAGGCTTGCCCTGGGTGTGATTTTCCAGAGGAGTGGGCCCTTCCTGGAAGAACGTAGCCCGCTGTTCCCTCAATTCCTGTCTGGGTAGCTGGGGTCATAGCTGGAGGCGCAGAGATGTCTAAGGCCGGTGTCTCTTGGGTGCTGCGTGGGTTACAGGGCTGAGGCTCAGCGGCGGGCACTTAGCGACAAGCAGGCGGCGGCTGCAGCAGCTGCGCGTGCAAACCCCGGGACTTACCTTACTGTCATCCATCTCGGCAGACAGGCCAGCCCGGCCGGGCGCTCCCTCCCCCGGCCCTCCCCCGGCTCAGCCGGCCTGGCCCGGCCCGGCCCCAGCCCCGGGGAAAGAACGGGATAAGGTTCTGACTGCCTCCTCCTCTCGCCTAACAGTTCGCTTCCCTGATGCCACAGTCACGGGGACGAGGGACCAGTTCAGGGATGGCAGAGCGGACCCTGGAGGCGGCGCAGAACGCCTCCCTTCGCCGCGGCTGCCTCCTCCTCCCCCTCCATGACAGGCTCTGGCTGTGTTTACAGACGCCCTGGAGAGGGGCCCGGACCGGAGAGAGGACGGCAGCGCGGCGCGCGGATTGGCCGCTTCGGCTGCCGTAGCACCGCGGCATTCTGGGGATTGTAGCTTTCGTTACCGCGGTCTCTGCGCGGCGAACCAAAAAGGAAACTACGATGTCCACAGAGCCTCAGAAAGGCGTCCGTTTTCCTGCCGGCGAGCGCTACGTAGGAGGGGCCGAAACTACGTTTCCCACAGTGTTTTGGTCCCTGGGTTCCAGCGGTCCGGGCGTAGGGAGGGAACCCTAGGAGCCCCGCAGAGGCGGACCTGAAGGAGGGGCCCTGGGAGCAGGCCCTCCTCATAAACACCGAGGAAACCCTGTTTATTTTAAAAATTCACCCCCCCAACAAAACAAAACAAAACAAACAAAATACCTAAGAATGCACAATGGTGCAGCTCCTTCTGGAAACCATTTGACAGTTCCGATATTAGACATAGAGTTACCATATGGCCGCAATCCCACCGGAAATGACACCGTGTGTCCCCACGAAAACTTGTGCAGTAACGTTCTGTCCTAAAGGCGTTATTCTTAGTAGTCAAAAAGTGGAAACAACCCAAGTGTTCAACAGTGGATGAATGGCTGGCCAATTGTGGTATTTATATTCAAAGGAGTATTATTCCTCAATGAAAAGATGTGAGGTACTGATACATGCTGCAGTGTGGATGCGCGAGGATGAGCCTTGAAAACACACAGTGAAAGAAGCCAGACCCAGAAGGCCACATATCGCGGATTCCACTTATAATGAAATGTCCGGAATAGGTACATTTAAAGAAACGAAGAGCTGGTGAGTGGATGTAGGGGGCTAGGGTTGGGGAACAGCAGGGAGGGAGGGGGGCCAGGAATGGGGAGTGGTTTTTAATAGGTACTGGGTTTCTTTTGAGGTGATGAAGCTGTTCTAAAATTGATTTAGGGATGGCTGCACAACTCTGAATATACTAAAAACCACTGAATTGTATACTTTAAATGAGTGAATATTATGGTATGTGAATTACATCTCAGTAGTAAATAACAAAGAATGTCTTGGCATCCTCCTGATTTAGTAAAGTCAGTGAGTTTGTTGTTTTGGCCTGTGTTAGGCCATTGAGAATTTGACAAAGATTGTCTTTATTAACGTTATTCTGGACAGCCCCTTTGACTCACTCCTTTTCAGACTCCTACAGTGCTTTGCTAAACCCTTCCAAAGTTCAAATGAGGTAGAGTTCCCAGATTTAGCAATAAATATACAGGGGCTTCCCTGGTGGCGCAGTGGTTGAGAGTCTGCCTGCTGATGCAGGGGACACGGGTTCGTGCCCCGGTCTGGGAAGATCCCACATACCGGGAAGCGGCTGGGCCCATGAGCCGTGTCCGGAGCCTGTGCTCTGCAACGGGAGAGACCACAACAGTGAGAGGCCCGCGTACAGCAAATAAATAAATAAATATACAGGACACTCACATTTGAATTTCAGATAAACAAGTACCTTTTTAGTATAAGTATGTCCCATACAATACTTGAGACACACTTTTACTAAAAAAAGCATTCATTGCTTATCTGAAAGTCAGATTTAACTATGTGTCTTCTATTTCATCTGACAACTCCAAATTGAGGAAGAGTAATAATAGAAAAGCAGAATTGTCTCTGTCCGATATGTACAACGCTTCAGAGGAACTAAAGCAGGTCAGTCCCTCAGAAGTAAATGCCGCCTAACCAGGTCATCATGTGGGGTTGCAACTTTCGGCCCAGCCAGGGTAGGGGGGCATCTGTAACCTACAAACCGCATTCCACGCAGTCTCAAAGACGTCTAGCCGCATCCTCTCTGATGATCAGGGGAGCAAAGCCTGTGCTCCTTGCAGGTTCTTCTCCTCTTTCCTCACCTAATACCCCTTTTCCGTGCCCAGTAAGGCCTCAGTCCTCCTCCCCAGCTATGCCCTTGCCACTGCTAAGTCCTCTTTTTCAGCGTAGAACTGCCTTTTCCCCGGGGTTAGTCCTCTGTCACTCTGTCTGCATCCCTGCTGACAAAAGTGCGCCGGGCCCTCAGGAAGGAGGACTAAGACGTTTTGAACCAGGTGATGGAAATTTAAACACGTGCTAGGGAAGTAATATGTACACCAACTTCAGGAGAGTGGTTTTCTCTAGGGAGGGAGAGAGAGAAATGGGATGGAGAGGGTCTTGCGGTGGTTAGCTGTAGATTTAACTTTTTTTTTTTAAAGAATGGTAACATTTTTATTTATTTATTTATTTTTATATTTATTTTTGGCTGTGCTGGGTCTTCGTTTCTGTGCGAGGGCTTTCTCTAGTTGCGGCGAGCAGGGGCCACTCTTCATCGCGGTGCGCAGGCCTCTCACTATTGCGGCCTCTTTTGTTGCGGAGCACAGGCTGCAGACGCGCAGGCTCAGTAGTTGTGGCACACGGGCTTAGTTGCTCTGTGGCATGTGGGATCTTCCCAGACCAGGGCCCGAACCTGTGTCCCCTGCATTGGCAGGCAGACTCTCAACCACTGTGCCACCAGGGAAGCCCTAGATTTAACTTTTTTTTTTTTTTTTTTTCGGTACGCGGGCCTCTCACTGTTGTGGCCTCTCCCGTTGCGGAGCACAGGCTCCGGACGCGCAGGCCCCGCGGCCATGACTCACGGGCCTAGCCGCTCCGCGGCACGTGGGATCCTCCCGGACCGGGGCACGAACCCACGTCCCCTGCATCGTCAGGCGGACTCCCAACCACTGCGCCACCAGGGAAGCCCTAGATTTAACTTTTAAAGAGATGAAGCAAATATGTGAAATATTGTGGTGGAGAGTACGGTGTATTGTTTTCTTCGTATTTCTGTACATTGAGAAACTATAAACATCCTCACTTTAGAAAGTGTGGAAATACTTTAAATTATTTACTAAAAATTTAATTTATAAAAACAAACAATCACATCATAAAATAAGACTTGGTAAAGGGAAGAAAATCTTATGAAGAAGTATTGTATAGTCATATGTTAAATATTTGCTGAGAAGTACCCAGGATTGGTAACAAAGGGGTGAGGAAGAACAGAAGAAAAGTATTTGCTTCTGTAAATTTAAATCCTCAAGGAGCCTATAATCCAGGAAGGAGAAATTCACACATACAGGAGACTAAGAACAATCACTAAACGATACAGACCAAGTTTAATATCTATGTGCTAAGTTGTTCAGAGTGGGTAGGGAGAGCCAAGCATCAGGCTGATTCATGGGAAAGGAAAAGTGAACACAGCAATTTTTTTTTTTAAAGGAGTGGGAGGAAGCTTAGATGAAGAATATAATCTCAGGGTCCTGGACATATTTTGTATACATGGTTTTCAATCTTTTCTTCCTATATTGCCTTCTCGAAAGGAACCTCCGAATCATTCAGTTCCTTTGAAAAATGCATATAATTTTCTCCTCCCTCCCCTCCCCACCTTTCCTCCCCAGCACACACAAACACATTTCATGTGCTCTCAGACACCCCACATAGAGGCACTGTTGGCCTGTGATGCGTCAGGTCTCTGCTGTTGCTGTGGAGTTTCTTGTAGTGAATTCCTAAACAGCATGGCACACACCCACTCCTTCTTGATCTGTATGCCTTCCATGCCCTCATCTCTCTCTTTCTCCTGCTCCCCTTACTGCTTGGCTAAAAGAGCACAGGTGTCTAAACAGAGCCAAGATGATCATGTTACTCCCTGGGCCACATGGGTCTGCTTGGCACTAGCCCCTGGGGAACATCAGAGAGAAAGGAAGCTCATTAAAATAGCTTGTTAGGCTCCAGCTGGCTTTCCCTTAAGTTTGACACATAAGAGTCTAAGAATTTAAAAATTATCCAGCCCTTTCCAAACGTTCAATGGAAATGAAAATTGGTTGATTCAATTCTGCTGTGCAGATTTGTGCTAGACTCATCTCCAATCTAGAAATAGCAATAATGAACAACAAAACCTTCCAAGAAAGAAACAAAGGTGGCCGTGAAATCGACCACGGTAACTTCTGACCCACCTTAACACACACCATACATTTGGGGAAGAAGGTATCCCAGAGTCACCCCAGAAGTGACCCGTCGTTACTTCTCTGTCCCTGGCCTGTCTTCTCAAAGAGTTGATCATCTGTGGCTGAGTGATAAAGATTTTTAAAACGCAGCATGGTTGTACAGTGAATTTGTGGATGGTCCCGATTATGACACAGAGACGGGGAAAGAGAAGGAGGAAAACTATTCAAAGAAAAAAAACAAACCACTGATTGAAGAGAGGTAGGGGGTGGCATAAGATTAAGAGGAGGGTAAGGGAACAAAAATTAACCTTATTTAGAAACCACAAACAAGGGGAACAGTACAATATTCTACATTCAGGAATGCCATGGCTACATTGATATGTAAATCTGGCACTAGAACAACAGAGTATTATTGCCGCTGATATGGTAATCTTCAGAGGTACAGAGAAAAAGTGGGTGGGTCATGTGAAATTCATGAAATGCTTGAGGTGAACTCACTGTTGAAGTTTTAGTCCTGTTTTGTTTTTTTGTGTGTGTTTTTTCCAATGTACTTTATAGATAAGTATTTCTCTGTCCTTTTTGTTTCCGAAAAGTTTAGCTTATTGTCATGAGGCTATAAAATATTCCATTTCAAAAGTTTGGTTCTGTTCTAAAGGCATTTTGCAAAATGCTCCCCCCCCCTTTGCCTACACGGACAAATATGCCTACATTTGCATACAGCACAGTACCTATTTACTCTGCATTGGCTAGAAAGTTCAGAAGCAAGAGCCTAAAGGAACATTTTCAGAATGAGCACATAATTCAGCCTCCAGCTTGTCAGCAGGAGCAAAAGAAATAAATGATGCCACAAAGGACTGAAACAGTCTGTTGCCGAGGAATGAAAAAAGATCTGATCAGCATAAAAATAAGGAAGAGAAAATGAAGCTCAAGGAACCAAAACCTTCCACGTTCAAACTTTCCCTTACCTCTTCCCCTTCACCAATGTACTGAAAGTGTCACCTCCAACTCAGCAACAGCTTTTCTCAGTATCCTCCCAACTACCGTTTCTACTGAAAATACTAAGCCTTATGTACCTCACACTGTAGGAAAGAATGAAGTGTGCCCTTGCTTGAGTACAAAAATGGGAAATTATTTGGCCAATAAGCAACTGTTTAAAACTAAACCACCCTTTATAAGAGATGGCTTGCTAAGCATCACTATTAGTCATTTACACTTTAGTATGAATGTGCTTCTTTTTTTTTTTTTTCTCCCTGTATTTGCTACCTGACGATTAGGTTTAGGTTTGGGAGAAAAGAGGAATACACATATGGGTTTGAAGGACAGGTGTTCTAAGAAGGGGAGAGATCTGTGTAAATCTAATTGCTGTGCTGGAGCTTTGAGCATTTTAAGAGCAGCCCCGTAAACAGTGGATGCCCATGAAGGTTAGGGCAGGGGAGATAGGAGACAGATGAAGAACCAACAAGTGACCAGGTACCGTCTTTCATGATTCTCCTGAGGGTTTACCCAGCAGACACACGTAAGACAGGCACATTTATTCTACTGACTCAGACCCGAAGAAGCTTAAACTTACCATGGCACTTGTGATGGAGGAAGTAAAAAAAAACTCAGCCTGCATGTTTGCTTAGGAACATTTTTTTTTTCAAAAACAAGCTTCCTTTCATCAAAGTTCACTTTTGAGGTTTTTTCCAGTTAAGTTTTGGTAAACCCAGAGTTGTTTGCTGAATAGAAATCTGACAGGGCTTATCTTCCAGATCCTACATTGTTAAGGAACAGAAGACTGGAATCCTGGGTTATGCAGGAGAAAGCATGGTTTTGGTACCTGTGACTTCAGGAGAGCAGCAGGGGACCTATTTCTTATTTTATGAATAGCCTTAAGTCCTCCAAATTTTGCTTCAATAGTCTCCATTTCTAAGAAAAAAAATGCAACCTAAAATTTACTATTGGGACTCTATCAGACTTACTTACGACCGTCAAGATGTTTTCAAAAAGCTCCAAACAATATTTATGAGAATTTAAGTGTTAATATTTCCTGTCTCTAGGTGTTATCTACTGCTAGATGTAAACACCTTTGACTCTTTCTGGCATTACTTTTAATATTATGGGTATTCTGATATTTCTGTTTGGTATCACATATCTTCATTTATTTTTTGACTCGTTTACATATTCAAGAACTTTTACAGCATATTTTCAATTCCCTTAAAGGCTTCCTCATCTGTATAAGAAGCCTTCCATTCCAGATACATCTTTAAACCATTTTACTTATACATTAGAATTGTTTCCAAAAACATTTAAGCCTGAATATGGTTAATGTCAGTCTTCTTTGGTCAAGACAATGGTACTTGAATGGTATAGCACCTCATATTTTGTGAGATAAAATATAATATTAGTAGTAGTAATACCACTCAGTTTCCAAAAATGTTTGCATGAAGTTTATCACGTAGGAATTAAAGGATTGCCACATGGAATTTGACCGATTGTGCTAAGGGTATTTTTGTCACCAACAGCAGTCCTTTGACAGACGGCATGATTGTCCTTAAAAGTTAGATAGCATCGTTCTGCTGAATAGCCATTTCTGTCTCTGTCATTCATAAATGTGTCCAAGTCATTAAAGATTTTTTTCTGCTTGCTATATGAAATAGTTCTTTAAAAATATGTATTATAAATGTATCTCAAACAAGTTTCACAGGACATCCTTTGATCCTTGGAAACAAGCCATGGTGATTGTGCCCTCACGGTTTCTGGTCTTCAGAGAGTCACACCGTGCTATTTCTCAGCTGTCACATATCCAAATGAAATGTACTGTTTTAAAAAGGTCTTTCCCCACGCCTGAGCCCTGTCGAGTTTTGCAGTGGACTTTTCTGAGTGGTTTCTGACACCATCACCTCTCTTTCCAGGGACAGTCACAGAAATGCCTCAGTACCATCTCCCATGGGTGTGGATGTGTGTGGAGCAACTACGGTTCTGCTTGTCTGTGTTTTAATCTGAGTAAAAGAATTATTCTCTTTTCATTTCTGTTCCAGACTTTTTGCTGCCCAGCATTTTCTGGGGCCTTCTACTAGAGACTTCAGGGGATGGATTAACCACAGCGATCTACAGGAACTTCGTATAAGCATATACATATTTTCCATGCAATTACTAAGCTCTTTGTGCCTTTCATTTTTTCCCTTTAAGTCAGATCTTTAAACAGCCACTTTGTCTCCCTAACAAGATAAACCGTATTATCAGAACTGAGAGTTTATACGACTAGCTAATTTTGTTACAGGGCTCATTTTAGAGTTCAGTGTAGGCATGTAAGAGTCTAGTTTGTTGCTGCACCTCTCCCGACACACCTGCTGCTCTCACGATTATGAGATTCAAAACACGAGTAACAATCCTCTCCTTCCGCTTTCTACCAGGAGTACATACATGTCATTTAGAATTTTACAGATTCACTTTACATTTCAGCTCTAGTCTCTAGATGTTTTTCTAAATCAGAAAAGAAAGTCATTTTGTCTTAAGTGATGCTGCCTGCCTCAGACAAGCATCTCGCATGGTACCATGGCCAGTTCAGGATGGCCTTGCACTGGCTGATGCGCACGTCATTAGAGGTTGTGCAAGAAATGTCACTTTTGCCTCAGTGTCTGGCACCTCTGACATCACCGTGGACTCTCTGACCCTCTCCTCTGTGCCTCACCCTTTCCCTTTTTTCCACACGGTTCTTGCCTTGTGCTCTGTTCTTCTTGATGTTTTGTGTTTTCAGACAGCAAGTCCTGGGAGGCGGTTATCCTTTCCCTAAACCTGGAGGATTTTCTCCAGTTGGTTTTGTCTTAGAAAACTTCAGGCCTTCTGCCGTGTTTCGCTTTGATAGCCTCCTTTGCCACTCAGCGCGGAATGTGTCTGTTGATCAGCTCTGTTCTGGCCGCTGCAGGTGAGGCTCAAGTAGAGGCCAGCTCCCTTCCTTCTCATCACAGCTTCCAGACAGGATCACACCTCCCCTTCCCCTAGCCTCCCATGTCCCCCGCAGGGTCCCAGAGGTGAGGGGGGAGTGGTCCTGGCTGCACTTGCCCGGTTTCCTGCCCTACAGTTGTGTTTCCTCCTCACTTCCCATCCCTTCTCTCATGCGTGCTCCTTTTCTCCCTTGTTTCTACTCCTAAATCAAGATGCACTTCTCTCGTCGCCTCTGAAGCAGTGCTTGACACCCTCTCCAGCTCTGCCCTCCTTCCAGCCAAGCGAAGTGCTAAGGTACCCGCACTGCTGTTCTCTTGTTTCCACAGATGCTATTGCCAAGCTCAGAAGAGGCAGTTTCCTGTGGGAGTGGAGGCTGGTGATGGAATCCCTCAGCGGGGCTGCCTCCCCAGATTTCCCTCTTTAATGTCTCCAGCAAACAGGTGGTCACTCTACTGGTAGTAAATTCCTGGGTATTTTTACCCAACACCCCATAAACAAAATGGCAATGTTATTGGACATGTCATACAACCAGGCCTATTGAGTAATGTCCGCATTAATCAATTTGCCAAAGAAAGCAGGTTGTTATCTCAGCTTGTTCGGAGAGAGGCTAGCTATGGGAAGGAAGAAGAACTCAGGCATCAGGCTTACAAGTACGCGGTCAAGATTTAAATGATACCTAATCGGTGACTTGGTGCGCCGTGAAGTGAATCTTTCCCTACGCAAAACTGCACTGGCAGTACAGTTGATTCTCTCGTAATTGCTACAGGAACCTCGCTAGAGTGCCTTGGGGAGAGCCTGTTGCCCTGGGACTGAAGTAGCGAGGAGATAGAACCCAAGAGAGATGCAAGTTTTACCAGATTTGTCTCAATATTAAGAAATGTTGTACTACAAAGAAATCCTTCGGCTGGAGGATGACTGATTCACTTTTTGATCCATCCACTCATTCATAAAACACCTTGAGCAGCTCCTTCTCCCCAGGCATTGTGCTGTATGCTAGACACACCAAGATTCACGAGGCAGGGTCTCTGCTCTCAGGGAGCTTACACACTGATGGGGGATTCTCGGGCGTACCTCTCTAAGTATGCGCAGGATAGTGTGTAAAGTGTGATAATAAAGCTACACATAAAATACAGAGGGGATCTAGGGGAAATCTTTCCTGAAGGGCTTATGTCTGTACCAGGTCTCAAGGGATGAGCACAAGTTTTTCAAGCAGGCAAGAAAAGAAATGTTTTCAAAGGCAGCCTGGTGTGAAATTACAATGGGAAACCACAAATAATTTGGTTTGGGTGTAACACAGGCATCTCAGGAGATGGGAGGAGCAGCGTCAAGAGCTAAGGCCAAAGACATACACAGGAGCTAGATGATGAAGTGCACTGAATTCAAGCGGGGACTTAATTTGAAGCTGCTTGGGAGCCACTGAGAGTTTAAGCAGGAGAGTAACAATTAAATCTGGGGGAACTTGGCTCTTTCACATGCAGTTGGCAGCTCCTCAATAACTTTTCCTTTATTTTGTAATGTTTTATTATATTATGTCATGCTTGGAATATACGTATGCTATACAATGGTATGGTATGTGGGATTTACCATTGTAGTCTAAGGGCCTGGCATCTAGTATGCTCTTACTAATACCTGATGACTGATATAGTTTCTGACACAGTCTCTGACCCTTGCTTAGATGTTGGTGGTACCAGCAGGTGGTACCGGCCACACCTCTGGGCTCCCTTTCCCTCCAGGCTCTTTCTATCACCCACAAGCAACAAGTGACAGAAGAATGGTTGGGATGTCTCCATGGGGGTGCATTGCTGCTGCATGACAGTGCCCAATACATATTCCAGAAATTATCTTAATCCCTCCATCACCCAGAATTTTCATTCAACCAATTGTGACATCTCTGGGAAAGAACATTTTCAAAATGTTAGTGAGACGTGGAACTCACTCTGGAGTGAGTTTTTACTTTCAACTTTCTTGAACTATGTCCCTTTTGCAAGGTGACAGACTACAATTTCTCAGTGCCCTTCACTTTCCCCACGCCATGCCTGTAACAAATATCACCAAGGAGAGATGGATGGGCAGATGGAGTGAATGTTAGACAAAGAGACTGAATTTAGAATCTTCCATTTATTCAATAAAATTGAAAATACGTTATTTAAGAGAGGTGGAAAAAAACGCTCAATGTTGTCTACAGAAACTTTCCTTAAACAGATAGAATTTCTCTTTTTGATTTGTAAAAGTAACAACAACAACAAAAAAGTACATTTTATTTCGGAAGTAATATGTGCCCATGGTAAAACGTTCCAACAGCAAAGAGGCTCATAAGGTAAAAAGGACTCTGGACTCACTCTGGACTCACTCTCCAGAGTTAACCACTGTATAACCTTCCAGAAATGTTGGACACACTACAAGGAGTATGGGTATCGCCCTCTCATTTTTACACAGATGGTATTAAATTACACACACTGGGGCTTCCCTGGTAGTGCAGTGGTTAAGAATCCGCCTGCCAATGCAGGGGACACGGGTTCGAGCCCTGGTCCAGGAAGATCCCGCATGCTGTGGAGGAGCAACTAAGCCCCAGCGACGCAACTACTGAGCCTGCGCTCTAGAGCCCATGCGCCACAACTACTGAGCCTGCGCTCTAGAGCCTGCGAGCCACAACTACTGAAGCCCGCAAGCCACAACTACTGAAGCCCGCAGGCCTAGAGCCCGTGCTCCGCAACGAGAAGCCACCGCAGTGAGATGCCCGCGCACCGCAACAAAGAGTAGGCCCCGCTCGCTGCAACTAGAGAAAGCCCGCACACAGCAACGAAGACCCAACACAGCCAAAAATAAATAAATAAAATAATTTTTTAAATTATTAAAAAAGCAATAAAAAATAAATTACACACACTGTTGTACATTTTTTTCAATTAAAAAATATGTACTGGATATTATTCCATATCATCGTATATGTAACACTCTCCTTCACTGTTGTTTTTCTTTCCTTTCTTTCAGAATCTACTATTTGCTTTACTTTTTATTTTGACTAGCTAAGCAATGCAGAAATATTCACACAACTTTGGTTATACATCTTGCGGTTCTTGTGTAACTTTATCTATAGGACAGATTCCTAGAAGGAGAACCTCTGGATGAAGTACATACACCCTTGAATTTTGGCAGATACTGCCAAGCTTTCCTCCAAAAGAGTTACAAAATATGTATTTCCACCAGTAGTGTATGTTTCCCTAGTTGCCAGACAGCATGGTTTGTTACCAAACTTTTAAAGCTTGGTATGTTAAAAATGGTATCTGGTTGATATTTCAATTTGCACTTATTGAATTAGCAGTGAGATGAGGTATTCTTTGCATATGTGGTGGGGATTTCCTTTTTTTTTTTTTTCTGGACTACCAGTTCATATTCTTTGCTCATTCTTTTATAGGTGGTTGGTTTTTTTTCTTATAGATTTCTGAAAGCTCCATATATATTAAAGGAATTAGTGCTCTTATCATATATGTTAACCATTTTTTGCCCAGATTGTTGTCTGTGACTTTGTTGATTGTATTTTTTATTCAGAAAATTCCATTTTTCAGTAGTCATATGTATTCATCTTTTCTTTATGACTTCTGGATTCTATGTCATACTTAGGAAACGCTTTCTCCATGACAAGATTATACAAAGATTCATTGTTTTATCCCAGTACTTTTATAATTTCATTTTTGTATTTAAGTCTTTTGTCCACCTTGGATTTATTTTTGATGTGCAGAGAAAAATAGAGCTCTGCTTTTATTTTTTTTTTCTAAAAGACTAAACATTTATCCCAACACTGTTTACTGAATATTTTTCCTACTGATTTGGAATGCTCCTTTTTATCATAAACTTACTTTGTTTGCACTTGGGTCCATATCTGGACTGTCTACCTTTCCCCACTGACCTGCCTATTTCAGCACTATACTATTAATTAGTGTGCCTTTAGAATGTATTTTTAAAAATCTATTGGCTTTGGGCTTCCCTTGTGGTGCAGTGGTTAAGAATCTGCCTGCCAATGTAGGGGACTTGGGTTCGAGCCCTGGTCTGGGAAGATCCCACATGCTGTGGAGCAACTAAGCCCGTGAGCCACAACTACTGAAGCCCGTGCACCTAGAGGCCGTGCTCTGCAACAAGAGAAACCACCGTAATGGGAAGCCTGTGCACGGCAACGAAGAGTAGCCCCCGCTCGCTGCAGCTAGAGAAAGCCCACGCGCAGCAACAAAGACCCAACACAGCCAAAAATAAATATATAAAAAATAAATTAAAAAAATTTTTAATCTATTGGCTTTAAGGCAGTGGAAATACTCTACGTGATATTATAATGATGGATATATGTCATTATACATTTTCCAAACTTATGTAAAGGTGAACCCCATGGTAAAGAGTGGATGTTGAGTGATTATGATGTGTCAATGTAGGTTCACCCCTGGTTAAAAAAAGAACCGTTCCAATGAGCAATGTTGATAATGGTGGAGGCTATGCATGGGTGGACGCAGGGATATATAGGAAATCTCTGTACCTCCCTTTCAAGTTATAAACCTAAAACTGCTCTAGAATAACAAAATCTTTTAAAAAATAAAATAAAAGAATTTTAAAACTAATAGCACTAATTTCCCTTCATCACTCTACTCTCATTCTTTTTTAAACAACTTTATTGAAGTATAGTTGGTTTACAATGTTGTGTTAATTTCTTCTGTATAGCAGAGGGACTCAGTTATACACATACATATATATACAATCTTTTTCAAATTATTTTCCATTACGGCTTGTCACAGGACATTGAATATAGTTCTCTGTACAGTAGGACCTTGTTGTTTATCCATCCTATATATAATAGTTTGCCTCTGCTAATCCCAAACTCCCAATTCTTACCTCCCCTCCCCACCTCCCCCTTGGCAAACACGTCTGTCCTCTATTATCTGTGAGTCTGTTTTTGTTTTGTAGATATGTTGATTTGTATCATATTTATTTATTTATTTTTAAGATTTTTTTTTTTATATGGACCATTTTAAAGTCTTTATTGAACTTGTTATAACATTGCTTCTGTTCTATGTTTTTTGGTTCCTTGGCCACGAGGCATGTGGGATCCCATCTCCCCAACCAGGGATTGAACCTGTACCCCCTGCATTGGAAGGCAAAGTCCCAACCACTGCACTGCCAGAGAAGCCCCTGTATAGTATTTTAGATTCCACATATAAGTGATATCATATTGTATTTGTCTTTCTCTTTCTGACTTACTTCACTTAGTATGATAATCTCTAGGTCCATCCATGTTGCTGCAAATGGCATTATTTCATTATTTTTGATGGCTGAGTAATATTCCATTGTGTGTGTATATATATATATATATATATATATATATATATCACATCTTCTTTATCCATTCATCTGTTGATGGACATTTAGTTTGTTTCCACGTCTTGGCTATTGTAAATAGTGCTGCTATTGTAAATAGGGGTGCATGTATCTTTTTGGATTATGGTTTTGTCTGGGTATAAGCCCAGGAGTGGGATTGCTGGATCATATGGCAACTCTACTTTTAGTTTTTTGAGGAACCTCCATACTGTTTTCCACAGCTGCTGCACCCATTGACATTTCCACCGACAGTGTAAGAGGGTTTCTTATTCTCCACACCCTCTCCAGCATTTGTTGTCTGAAGACTTCTTAATGATGGTCATTCTGACTGGTGTAAGATGGTACCTCATTGTAGTTTAGATTTGCATTTCTCTAATAATTAGCAACATCGAGCATCCTTTCATGTGCTTTTTGGCCATCTGTCTTCTTTGGAGAAATGTCTATTTAGGTTTTCTGCCCATTTTTCAATTGGGCTGTTTGTTTCTTTGTTGTTGAGTTGTATGTGCTGTTTGTGTATTTTGGAAATTAAGCCCTTATCAGTCACATCATTGGCAAATATTTTCTCCCATTCTGTAGGTTGTCTTCTTGTTTTGTTTATGGTTTCCTTTGCTGTGAAAATGCTTGTAAGTTTGATTAGGTACCATTTGTTTATTTTTGTTTTTATTTCTATTGCCTTGGGAGACTGACCTAAGAAAACATTGGTACGATTTATGTCAGAGAATGTTTTGCCTCTATTCTCATTCTTATATTTCCAGATGATCTATACTCAACTACCAATAAAAAATGTAATTGTATGCTCTGTCTGCATACAGTGAAAATGGCTGGTAAGATGATTTAATGGCTCAATAGCCACTATAATTTTATTGTTTGCATTTCCAGCATTGCAGTATGAACAACATTGATTCATATCTATTTTACTGATTTGTTCATATGTATTATAATTCCTTCTTGTGCTTCCCCCAAATAAACTTTTGACTCAGGACTATTTGACAATCTCCCAGTGTTTACTCAGTCACTATACTGAACCCTTTAAAATGCACAGAAACAGGGAATGCTTATTGAAAGCCGAAAACACTAGGCCTGTGCTAGAGTGTAGGTAAAGAAAGTTCATGTTCATCCTACCTCTTCTCCCACAATCCCAATAAGAGCAGGATCCCAGAATCAGCCTTTACTATCTTTTCCTCCATACCAGGTATCTCCCATCTATGTATTTAGAGATGTAACTTTTCAGTCTTGGAAAAAGAGAGATTTGCCAAAAGTGTTAAGGATGCATTTGGAATCTTAGTAACTGTCGTCACGGTGGCTGAATTCTAACCCATATGTGGTTTACCAGAGGGTACATCTTCCCTCTATCTGTGCCTCCTCCTCCTTGAAGTCCACAGGCATTCTGAAGGTCTCTCGAAACCTCTGTGAGTCACAGGTAGAGGGTTTAAAAATGAAAAGTCAGAAAGTTTGGAAATTAAATCCATAAGGAAGGAAATGACCACTGGCTTGCCAGTAAGCTCTGTCCTTCCCCATCATCATTTTCATTACCACCCCTCTCCCTGACAAGATCTGAAAGTTCAAAGCTAGGCATCACCTCTACAGGACCTGCCAAGAGAATTTCTCAGTTAGGCTCCCAACTTCTAACTCTCCATCTTGAAACTGCAGGTGTATTATTTTAACCACCATTCACAGAAAACCTGGGGAAACAGGAACTGACAGACTCCCTCATGAAACAGAATAATAAAGGGCTTTGACTGGTTTATGTGACCATAGAAAAGTTCAGAGCCGGTTACCTTGTGAAGACATGGGCTCTTCCTTTGATGACCTTCTACCGGGAGGCCTTAGATAGACTTCCTGCATTGGGCTAGAGATTGGACTAAATGATCTTTGAGTTGGGCTGTGTATGAGTCATGGAAAGTTTCCCCAAGGAGGTGGCAGCTGAGCCAAATCTAAAATGAGATTAAAGAGACACAAAAGGGAGAGAAGAAGAGAAAGCAGCATTCCAGGTAGAGGGAAGAGTATAAACAAAGGCATGGAGATGCGATGATACAGCATAGCAGGAGATAGACACAAATAATTTAGTACAGTGTTTTCACAGTATTCAATGCCAGGTAACAGGTGGCAGGGGTGATGTTGGGGAAGTAGGGAGTAGCCAGGTCCTGGGGGTCCTGGTGTCCCATGATGAGAAGCTTGGGTCTTATAAGTGTTTGCAGGGCTTTGAAGTAGATGAATGACATATGGTAACTGGGATAGCCCCATATATAAATATCATAGTGATGACCTTACCAAAGAGAATACAAGGCAATTTGAATTTAACCTAATTGGTGAAAGCTGGTGAGAATCTTGCTCTTTATATGCTATGGGATCATCATACCTCTATTCTAAGTTTGACAAAGGTCGTCTCCATCTAGCTTCTTAAACTGGATTATAACATAGTTGGACTTACATATTGGAAAGATCATCCTGCTAGTGTTGCAGGAAATCATTTTAAGGGTATTGAGACTGAAAGAAGAGAAATAAGTTTAAGTACTTTTGGAATTGTCTAGGTGAACGATGACAGAGGCTTGAACTAGGGCTGCAGGTAGAGACAGCTGTTGAAGACAAAATCAGCAGATTTGCTAAAAGAGTTGGTTATATAATGTGGCAGCAATGAAAAGGTACCTCTCAGAATGGGTCACAACTGACTGATGACCCCAGCTTCTCTGCTCTGAAATCCATCCCTGATTCTTACTGAGGTCACATTTCCCAAAGGCTGCTTCATGACTGAATGTGTGTGGCAGGGCTGGTGGGGGTGTTGGTTGCTAAGAACGGCCCACTCCTGGGGAATGTGACACTTCTCTGATGGACAGCTTTAGCTCCAAGATATTCCATCAGCTTTGCTGGACTTTCTTAGAACTGCACTGCAGTCTAAGATTCTTCCACTCCACCAACCTTCTCCCCTTCCTTCCTCCCTTCCTCCCTCCCTCCCTCCCTCCCTTCCTCTCTTCCTTCCTTCCTTCCTTTCCTCCCTCCCTTCCTTCCTTCCTTCCTCCCTCCCTCCCTTCCTTCCCTCCCTTCCTCCCTTCCTTTCCTCCCTCCCTCCCTTCCTTCCTTCCTCCCTCCCTCCCTTCCTTCCCTCCCTTCCTCCCTTCCTTTCCTCCCCCCTTCCTTCCTTCCTTCCTTCCTTCCTTCCTTCCTCCCTTCCTTCCTTCCTTCCTCCCTTCCTTTCCTCCCTCCCTCCCTCCCTTCCTTCCTCCCTTCCTTTCCTCCCTCCCTCCCTTCCTTCCTTCCTTCCTCCCTTCCTTTCCTCCCTCCCTCCCTCCCTTCCATGATTCCTAGGGGTCAGAGCCACCGCATGGTCCGACGGTTCTTGTAGAGAACCTTGACTGAGTAAGCTTTGGGGCTCTGGACTCACAATAACCTCTGTGCAAATCTGGCCCCACCACTCCTAGATATGTAAGTTCAAGCAAGTAATTTAATCTCTCGGAAGTGTCAGTCCTCTCATCTGTAAAATCATGATACTTGTTGTGAGGATTAAATCAGTCAGGCTCATAAAGTACTAAGCACAGTATGTGGCACATAAAAAGTGCCTGATAAATGTTAGCAATTCTTATTATTAGATATGGGAGATGAAAGAGAGAAAGAAATCAGGGGCGATTCTTAGGTTTCTATTTACAGTATATAAAGTAATCATAAGTATCTCACTCAAGTTAATTCTCCTTCTGCGTACAGCAGATAGCCTGCTGAGTACAAAAGAGATTAGGAAAGCCTTCCTTTCTTTCCTCCCCCTCCTCCATTTCTTGACCCCTCTAGCTTTCATGGCTAATGGAGGATAAACTATAAGATGATCCATCAAAGTAGACATAAAGAAGACTCCCCGACTCTGTGGTTTAGAGGGTGGCCTTTCACCCCATTACTTCAGGCTCGCCAGCTTCCAGCGGGAGACAAGCCCTGTGGAGGACAGGCCCACGCTAGAGCACCTTCTTGTAACGAGGGAGAAAAGCTATCTACCTTCCCCGAGGATCTGAAAAACTGGGTGGAGGTATTCCAAATTAAATGCTTTTTATAGAGTTTTATTTAGAACAGTTTAGCTGTTAAATATGCACTAGCAAGCACACGGCAAAGTGTGTCCTAACGCGTGATCTTCCCCTTCCCAAACACACTTACAGAGCTCAAGGCAGAGCCAAAATCCAAATCATAGAATGGAACATGGAGGTTTAAAACTAGCAAAATGGCATAGAAAGGGAAAATGTAAGTGCCTGAACAAAATTTTAGGAAATTTGTACAGTAAACCTGGGATGAGGAAAGTCCAGCTGAAGCGCTTTATATGAAAGATACCGTGGGTTTTAGGTGATCTGCCAGCTCCCTGGACTCAACAGCGCAATTCTTGGCTTGTGGAGAAACGGGTGTGATCTCAGGCTGCGCAGTAGAAGCACAATACCCAAGTCATGGGAAACCTCAGTTTCCTCATCTGCACATTCAGGGCCTGGACGAGATGATTTCCGAGTCCCATACAGCTCTGAGATTTTATGAGTCTATGACTCTCTGACTTTAACAGTTCTAAACTTGAACTCCTGCATTTTCAGGAAATGACCACGGACGAGATATATAGGCTTGATGAAAGCAGATAATTCATTTCTCTGCTTAACTCTCTAGCCTGAATTCTCTCCAGTGCGGGAAAATCGTTTTGTGTGCCGATGTGCCCCACGGAGACCTCCTGAAGCGCACGTGACACAGGAGCAAAATTGTGTCTGTCTGTTTCGCACCAGGTCAGGCTTTGCACAAGACTACTTCTCTTGAGGTGGCAAGCTTGAGCAACCAGTTTTTCCTGAAGTTTGCCTGATAAGTATGTTTATGATGAGCTGTACTGTCATTCTTCTATCTTGCCATAGCCTTGGAGGGCCCCTCCCAAGCTGGCTGGCTGTCTAGTGACATTGGTAGTCAAGGATTTGGAATGCAGAGATCAAGGTCAACAGGGGACCATGACGGAAAGGACTAGAGAGCCCTAGGACGCAGGCCCCTTACTAGGCTCTCCTGCCTTTGGGCTGAGGGAGGGCATGGAGTCCAGTGTAACGGGAAGCCTGTGATGGTTTTTGTGGGCAGCCAGGGAGCTTGCCCCCTCCATCACTGTGGCTGCCATCCTCATCTGGACCCCCTCATCTGCCATTTTCCAGCACTTTAAACATCTTTGAGACAAGGACAGCAAAAGGGAACAATCATGGGGAAAGGCAAGCTTTAATAAAAATAGAATTCCAAATATTTCAGCTGGGATCTCTTTGTCTAGCTAAAAGATTTAGAGAGTGGATCAAAAGACCTGCATCTCCTTCTCGTGCTGCAGTTACCCAGGTGTATGCCTCCGGGCGAGCCACTCAATAATCCTGAGCCCTTGTTTCCTCACTTGTAAAATGAGGAGAAAGCCCACCTGGCTACTTTCAAGAGTGGAGGAATCCTTTTAGCCGGCCCTGGTTCACGGAGGCCCCCTGACTGAGGACCAGGTCATATACTGAGCAGGGAAGGAGTTGCGTATAGGCTTGCAGGTGAACTTCGTGTAGCCCATTAGAAGGACCCTAGAACAGAAGTGTTTGAAGGGCAATAAGCAAGAACTGAAATCCCAGGACTGCCGGGTTCCTGCCTCAGGTAAGTCCCTCCCAGGTAGTGGTTGAGTTTGTCCAAGTCTCACTTTCTTCATTCTGTCGGGCAGTTGAGGCCACAGAGAGGGGGGCTATGGCCACCAGACCATGTTCTGTAAAAAGAGAGAGGTAGCAGAAAGGCCAGAAGAAGAGTAACCCCACAAATGGACCACAGCTGACTACCCCATTCTCTTCCCAGATGGGAAGGGGCCTGGGAGCCAGGGGCATCCCTGGCTGCCTGGGTACTTTCCTCTCCTAGGCAGCACAGCTACTAACTGGGGCAAGGAAATCAAAACCTTGGACAAAAAGGGTAAGTCTAGGAAATGCTAAATTAGATGGGCTTTTGGAGATTTTTGTGGGATCTGTAGGCATTTATATTTTCAGGGGAGAGTCCTTCCTATTTTATTCTGGTACAATATACAAAACCTAACATTAACCATCGTAACCACTTTTAAATGTATAATTCAGCGGAGAGGCCCATTTTGATGACTTCAGCTCTCTCCCTGTGCTGAGGTAGATTGTGTACTCTCTGCTGGCAAAGTTCTTGGTTGGCCTGTGGGGTCAGACTGCAGGGTCCTAATGGTTAAGGTGGATCTGGCTCCTGCAATAAGGAAACACCCCAAAATACCACATACACGACGGGAAATTATTCAGTGGTCATTTCTCCTTGATATGGGTGAGATCTCATTTGCTACTGTGTCCCTTTTATTTTTATCTCTGTCTTGGCCCTAAGAACTTGTCCAGACCCATGGCTTGCCTTTGGGCCTGTTTTCTTTTGTTAGGTTACATTTTTGTTCTCTGCAGACTCCTGGCTTATTCTGGCCATGAAAAACCTATTCTCCCTGGGATCTGACTTGCCTGTCCCTTCAGGGGTCCTGCATTGCTTCTGTGTCAGATGTGATGCTCAGCTTCTGCTCTCTACCTGAGCTCCAGTCCCACGCCCCTGACTGCCTACTCATCATTTCCTCCGGAATGGGACGCTCACTGTTCTTCCAAGCAGATTGTGACAGGTCCAAAAACAACCTTCATTTTTTTTTTGGCCACAAACCAGCGGTTCCTGTAACCTCTCAGCCCTTGTCAATAGCCTAAGTCCTTCAGACAAGAAGCAAAGTCCTCTTTGATCTAATCTCCTTTCTTTGCTCTCAGCCATTCAGTCCCTAAGAACAATCAGATTTTCTTCCACATATTGATCGTTTCTATTCTTCCTTTCCTCCTCTGCCCCCCACGGCCCGTGCCCATTTCTAGGTCATTACCACCTCTAATGTCATCTACCGCTCACGTCCACTCTTATCTGATTCGACTCCCTGTGCCAGGCTGATGCCAGACCTATCTTCATTCATCACGTCATGCCTGTTCGAAACTTGAAGCTCTTCCCTAACCCTATCTATAGGCTTCTTGCCCTTATCCGGCTGTGAAATTTCCCCTAATTTGATCCCAGTCTAGACAATTCCTCTGCCAGGCAGTTATATTGTAATGGAAAGTTTAATGGATTTGTGATCAGTTGACCTGCTTTCAAATCCCAGCTCTGGCCTCAGCAGAACCACCTGGAGGAACTCACTGACTCTTGGAGCCTTGGATCCCCATTTGCAAAGTGTCATAGGGAATTTCACCAGCATTTAATGAGGTGTGTGGAGGCAAGTTAGCCTTGTGCTCAGAAACCACATTTGAGCTGACCGCCTTGGCTCAAATCCAGGCTTTCTCGCCTGGCAACTGTGTGACCTGGAGCGAGTTCCTTCACCTCCCTGGGCCTCATCTCTTGCATCTGTAAAATGGAGATACAACCAGTACATACCTCATAGGTCTGTAGTGACGATTCAGTGAGGTAATGCATGTAAAGTGCTTAACACAGAGCCTGGCACAATGTAAGCTCTACTGGGCATAAGCTATTATTATGTGCAAGAGACCTAGCACAGTGCTTGATACCTGACCAGCACTTAATAACGGTTTGCTAGGTTTGTTGATGAATTCATTTTATCCATGTGATCTCATTTCCCACTAATTCTTGCTATGCACATTCTTGTGCCATTCTTCCTCCAGACAGGCTGACTACCTTGGCTTTTCATGAATATTTCCCACTTTTCTTGCCTTTGGTTATGGCATGTCTCTTTTCTAGATTGTCATAATTTATTTTCCCTGCCTATCCAAAGTCTTCCCACTCCTTTTTTTTTTTTTTAATTTGTTTATTTTTGGCTGTGTTGGGTCTTTGTTGCTGTGTGCGGGCTTTCTCTAGTTGTGGCGAGCGGGGGCTACTCTTTGTTGTGGTGCATGGGCTTCTCATTGCGGTGGCTTCTCTTGTTGCGGAGCATGGGCTCTAGGCACACGAGCTTCAGTAGTTATGGTGCACAGACTCAGTAGTTACAGTGCACCAGCTCAGTAGTTGTGGCTCGAGGGCTCAGTAGTTGTGGCACGTGGGCTCAGTAGTTGTGGCTCACAGGCTCTAGCACACAGGCTCAATACCTGTGGTTCACGGGCTTCGCTACTCTGCACCATGTGGGATCTTCCCGGACCAGGGCTCAAACCCATGTCCCCTGCATTGGCAGATGGATTCTTAACACCTGCGCCACCAGGGAAGCCCTAAAGTCTTCCCACTCTCTAAGGTCCGTCCTACACCCTGCCTTCATGAAGCCTTCCCTCGTCACTTCGGGACGTATTGATTTCTCACTTCTCTGAGCCAGTTACCTTCAATTTAGCATCTGGTACACTTAGATGCTGTCTCCTGTGTATTTGTTTTATGTCTTCAACTAGTTTGGAAAATATTCCTCAGTCTAGCCTTGTTTCAGAATACACAGTAAACGTAGTGAATATTTAAACTACTAGGCGACCTTATCAATTCCGACTATCTCTTGGGATAGTTTGCATTTCCAGATTGTATTGAGGGTGAAATTTGGAGAAAGGGACAGAGGGTGTCTGAGGGTGAGGAAGGGTCTGGAATTCTGAAACAGCTTTTCAGACCTAGAGTCTCTTATCAACAGAGTGGCACATGAGGGTGAGGAGATGGGGGGGGCGGGCAAGGGTCTCCTAGTAGGTGGGCCAAGGACCTATGGCCTCTGGGCCAAAGGTTTGCAGAAATGCTTAAGCCCAGGTGAGACAGACCGCTGCTGACACAGACAGCAAAGTGTCCCTGTTCGAATCTGGTTCTTGCTATGACAGGTTTTGCCTTTGCCCAGTTTCTCAAGCCTCTTACATCTTTGCACAACATTTGCCCTATTGAGAAACCGGTTTTGCATGAAACCTCCCATGGCTTGAAGCAAACATCCATGATGGTGTTTGCATACCATTGGGGTTTTACTCCTCCCCTATGTGTCAATAAGGGTGAAGTGGCATTCAGATGACGTGATCTGAAGGACATCACTGCGGCCTCCAAAACTGAGAATCTTTGAACTATGTGAAAGGTTCCTACCAGGATTTCACAATGACAGAGAAGGCCAGGAGAGACTAAGTCTAGAAGGCAAGGTTAAGAACATTGTCTTTACATCGGTTTTCACGAAGCCTTCTCAGAGTACAGCAGCCGCATTGATGTCCCCGCCTCTGGATCCTGTAGTCCATACCGTCTAGACTGCACAGTTCAGTCCTGGTTGTATATTGTCTTCTAGAAACTGCTTTCTGTGTTAGTTGCGAGTTCCCTGAGAATACAGACTATCTCTTATACTTTTTTTTTATTAATTAATTTTATTTTATTTATTTTTGGCTGCATTGGGTCTTCGTTGCTGCGCACGAGCTTTCTCTAATTGTAGTGAGCAGGGGCCACTCTTCATTGCGGTGCGCAGGCTTCTCATTGTGGTGGCTTCTCTTACTGTGGAGCACGGGATCTAGGTGCGCGGGCTTCAGTAGTCATGGCTCCTGGGCTCTAGAGCGCAGGCTCAGTAGTTGTGGCACACGGGCTTAGTTGCTCCACGGCATGGGGGATCTTCCCGGACCAGGGCTCGAACCCATGTCGCCTGCATTGGCAGGTGGATTCTTAACCACTGCACCAGCAGGGAAGCCCTCTTGTACTTCTTTGTCGGCCCGTGTGGAGCCTCTCAATACGATTTAACTCAGTGCTGGGCACGATAAGATTCTCAACAATAAATGTTGATGAATTTGTTTTTGGCAATTCAAAGGCATAGAAAGCGGCTCCACAGAGGAGAATTAGAAGGCCTGTTTCTTCTTAAGGTGGTGGGTGTTGGCGCCCCATCGTCTCCGGTGTCGTTGTCAGTACCAGCAGCCTCCTTTCTCAGGTCAGGGAGTCATGACAGTACGGGCAGGACACACGTTTCCTGTGCTTTCCCACCTAGGAGAGAAAGATGTTTTACCCAGTGTCCGAGACCCCTTCCCGATTCCGCTTTCCCCTCCCAACCATGAAGGCCATACAGTGAGAGCTACGAGGGGCATCAGAGATTGGCTGACTCAGTTCCTTGATTTTGTAGATGAGGAAACTTGGGGCTCAGAGACGAGCAGTTGAGGGTGGTGGAGAGAGGATGTATAAGCTTTGGAGTCAGGTGGAACTGGACTTGAATCCCAGTTCTGTCCCTCTTCTCTGTGTGATTGTGGGAGAGTCTCTTCACATCTTGGAGGCTCAGTTTCCTCATCTTTAAAATGGGGATAATAGTGCCTACCTATGGGGGTCGGTGTGAGAATTAAGTGAAATAATGTGTGTAAATATAGTGCTTGGCAATAGAGATGCCCAGTACTTGTGGGCTCTCTCTCCTTTGCTTCTCTAGAGTGTCCTGCCCAAAGTCATCAAACAATTTAGTGCTGGCCTCTCCTGTTATTCAAGCTAAATATTCTTTCAGTTATATACTAAGGCTAGCCACTTACTAGAAAATTAAGATCAACCATTAAAATTTTTAAAAATTACTTTCACTGGGGAGGACTTCCCAAGTGGTGCAGTGGTTAAGAATCTGCCTGCCAATGCAGGGGACACGAGTTCGAGCCCTGGTCCGGGAAGATCCCACATGCCGCAGAGCAGCTAAGCCCGTGCGCCACAACTACTGAGCCTGCGCTCTAGAGCCCACGAGCCACAACTACTGAGCCAGTGCATCGTAACTACTGAAGCCCGCTCACCTAGGGCTCCGCAACAAGAGAAGCCACCACAATGAGAAGGCAGCGCACCTCAATGAAGAGCTGCCGCCGGTCACTGCAATGAGAGAAAACCTGCGCGCAGCAACGAAGACCTGACGCAGCCAAAAATAAATTAATTAATTTTTTAAAATTGACAGTTTAAGGCAAAAAATAATATATTTACAAATAACTAAATAAAAATTACTTTCACTGGGGATTTGGACCAATTTATTTTGAGCTGATTTATATGCCTCAGAGATAACGTAAAAGACAGGAATACTGAATTTCAGAGTGAAATTCAAAGGTGTTGAGGTTTTAGCCATTTCCAACTACAGTGTTTGAACTCCTGGTACTCCTAAAATAGTACTGATGGCCTTTTACCCCTTTAAACAAAAAATTCCAGTCTCTGATATATGTACATGCTTTGCTTTGCAACCTGATATTTTTCACCTGTCTTTCTCAAGACATACTCTGCTGTCCATTCATCTTCAATTGGAGCTAAAATGAAAACACTGCTGTTAAAGTTCTTTTAAAAAATAAAAAAGTGTATTGGTAATGATCATGGGGGACTTGTGGGGTGGCTTAGTCTCAGAAATGAAACGGACATTTGTATCTTCTGTAAAATTTAAGGATTGATGATAAACCTTTCTTTCCCACGCTGGAGAAGATTCACTGTGATCATTATTTCTTTGAAAATTTGTAGTTAGCTAATATTCATTGTGTTTGGCTGCAAATATATATTTCAGTATGGAGCAGAACCAAGATTCGTCCAGAAGAAAAATCTTAGCGTGAAATACCTCCTAAATGTGACTATTTATCAGTCTTCAACTGTGGTTGACAGCTCATTATTCGGTGAATCATTTGGGTCCTGCAAGGCAGAGGGACGAAGCAGGGGCAAACCTCCCTGAAGTTTCCTTTGTGGAAGGTGTGGTGGGCAGAATAATGGTCCTTCAACGTCCTTGTCCAAATGCTCAGAACCTGTGAATGTTGGGCTACACTGCAAAGGAGGATTACAGTTGCAAATTAGCAGATTTAACAAAGGGGGAAGTATTCTGTGTTATCCAGGTGGGTTCAGTGTAATCACAAAGATCCTTAATAGGGGAAGACTGGGCAGAGAAGAACCAGGGACAGGGTTGGTGATGTGAGAAGAGCTCAACCCACTGTTGCTGGTTTTGAGGATGGAAGAAGGGACCACGAGTCAAGGAATGCAGGCACCTCAAGAAGCTGGAGAGGACGAGAAGATGCATTTTCCCCTAGAGCCTCCAGAGGAGAACATGGCCCGGCTGACACCTTGACTCTAGCCCCATGACCCCCATTTTAGAATTCTAGAACTATAAGAGAAT
Organism: Lagenorhynchus albirostris; assembly: GCF_949774975.1. Lineage (NCBI taxonomy): Eukaryota > Metazoa > Chordata > Mammalia > Artiodactyla > Delphinidae > Lagenorhynchus > Lagenorhynchus albirostris. Next base: position 94,723,881 of record NC_083105.1, read on the forward strand.
AAATTTGTGTTGTTTTCAGATACTGTTTGTGGTAATTTGTTTACAGCAGCAATAGAAAACTAACACAGTCTCTCCAAACAAAGGTTAACAGACCGTCTTGCCCCAAAGGTGCTGTCTGGCATTCTGGGATTTCATGCAATCATTGGCAACAAAATTCCCAAAGGGACTGAGACACAGGGGGAGCCTGAGTGCCATATTTGTTATTTATGTCACATAATTTATAAAGAGTTTCACTTAATATTTCCATTTAATCCTCCCATCAGTTCTATGAGGTGGAAATTTTTATTATTCCATTTTGTAAACAAGAAAGCTGAAGCTTAGAGAGTTAATTTTTTTTTCTTTCTTTCTTTCTTTCTTTCTTTGTTTTCTTGGCTGCGATGCATGGCTTGTGGGATCTTAGTTCCCCAACCAGGGATCAAACCCGGGCCCTCAGCAGTGACAGCACAGAGTCCTAACCCCTGGACCGCCAGGGAATTCCCTAGAGTTAATTTTTCTAAAATCAGATAATAGTAAGTAGTAGAGTTGAGATTCACAGACGTGGTTCCAAACTCTAGGTGCATCACTATTTTGATATCTGTCTTGCCCAGAGAGCCGTTCAACTAGGAAGTCAGTACTTACAGAGATTGCTCATTAGTTAAGGTAATTTCTCTAATAAATGGAGGTTGTGGGGAGAAGTGCAGATAATACTTTGCAGTGGGTGTCCACTCTCCATATGTCTGCTTCTTACGAATGTGGAGTCTTCCTAGAATGCACCTGTTGTCAAAAACATCACTGGCCAGTGGTGGCTACTTGCTGAACATTTTTAATTCCCTGTCCACCATAAACGTAAATTTCACATGGCTAAGTTATAGCTCAACCCCACCTCCCTCGCCTCAGTCTGACCTCCACCCTGACTTTGCTATTTCTTTTAAGAATTTCATCATTAACCCTGTCATCTAGATTCAGCAGCTATAAGAACAGTGACAGCTAACCCTTATTGGGAATACATTCCAGTTATTGTGCTAAGTGTTTTAGACGTCATCCATTGAATCCTCCCAACAGCCCTATGAGGAAGGTACGATTATTAACCGTATTTTATAGCTGAGGAAATTGAAGCTTATGTAAGTTGCCGAAGGTGACACCTTAGCATCATCTTTTTTTTTTTTTTTTTTTTGCGGTACGCGGACCTCTCACAGTTGTGGCCTCTCCCGTTGTGGAGCACAGGCTTCGGACGCGCAGGCTCAGCGGCCATGGCTCGCAGTCCCAGCCGCTCCGCGGCATGTGGGATCTTCCCAGACCGGGGCATGAACCCGTGTCCCCTGCACTGGCAGGCGGACTCTCAACCACTGCGCCACCAGGGAAGCCCAGCGTCATCTTTAATTACTCATCTCCTCCGCCCTCCAGAGCGCATGAATCACCAAGTTCTCTCAGTCCTCCTCTGTACTATTTCTTGCAGTCGTTTCCGTGTCCATTGCCACTGTATCAACCTTGGCTCTTTTTGACTTATGCCTCAGTTATTGCTAGAGCCCAATACAGTCTCTCTTGTTCTATGATTCCCCTTCCTCAGATCTTTCTAATATGCTTTGGTCAGACTAAGCCACCTAAAATCCCACTTTTATCCCATCTTTTTCTGAGTTCAAACCTTTAAACTAGAGAAGATACGTGCAGATGTCCCCAAAGGTTATCCTTGGACAGTGTGATGGTGGCAATATTTTTTTGAAAAATTAAATAACTTCATTGTATTAAAATTAAAAGGAAAAACTGTTACAACTATAGGTTGAAATTATAGGGCCAGATACATAATAAAGATAAGCAAACATTATACCCTATAAGTTTGTAGGTTAAACTTCATTTGTTCCAGCATTGGGGAGCTCTCATTGGTCATCTGACCATTCCAAATATGCAATTCCACTTTTTAGAGGCAAATCTTTGCATTAAAAAAGGTTATGTAGGGCTTCCCTGGTGGCGCAGTTGTTGAGAGTCCGCCTGCCGATGCAGGGGACAGGGGTTCCTGCCCCGGTCCGGGAAGATCCCACATGCCGCGGAGCGGCTAGGCCTGTGAGCCATGGCCGCTGAGCCTGAGCGTCCGGAGCCTGTGCTCTGCAACGGGAGAGGCCACAACAGTGAGAGGCCCGCGTACCGCTAAAAAAAAAAAAAAAAAAAAGGTTATGTAAATCTGCTTAGTGTTTCCATATATTTATAAACTTCATTACTAGTGGTAAGACAACAAATGTATACGGTAAAAGAAAAACTGAGTCAAAATACTACCAAAGGATATAGCAATAAAAAACTTTTATCTCTCTCCCAAGGGTAACCATTGAATAAGGTGATTTGAATTTTCTTCTTTACACTTTACATGTTTCTGTAATTCACAGACTTTTAGCAATGGATATGTATTGCTTTATGATAGAAGATAAGACCAATAAAGCATAATTTTTAAAAAGGAACCAAATTATCGATCATTCCTGCTACTTATAATAGAAAAGCTAGTTTTTTTGGCTGAGGCCCTGTGTAATCTGGCCCCAGAACACTTTCCAGGCTTATTATAAACTGTTGAATACAAATGTTCTGCTTCAGTTAAACTATTTTAAACACCTTTTCCCTGCTGTGTCTCCAACTGTGTGTTTTCTCTTCCTGGAATGAGCTTCCCCTTCTCTTTTAATATCCCAATTCAATCTATTGTTCACTATCTAAGTCTGTTCTACATACAGCCCTTCCTAAAAAGGAAGGAATCAGTATGTAGTGAGTATTTACCGTGTGGAATTATGCATTCTATTTGACGCTTTCCTTGGTAGTCATTTGAAACCCACAACAGCTCTGGACGGTTGGTGTTAACAACCTTCATATTGAAGATGAGGAAACGAAGTTTCCCACAAGTTACGTAGCCAGTATGCGGCAGAGCTGGACTCTGGAGCTGGCTGTTCTGCCCCAGCTCAGACAGCCCTCATTTTTTCCAACTTCTTGTAGCTTTTTTCCAACTTCATTATTTATCTAAGTTTGACCCATAATCATAAAAGTGCATTCTAAGGGAGTGGCATTGCTTGTAGTACTACTTTGAACTACTTATATTTTGTATTTTCTTGATCTTCTCCACGAAACCTGTAAGAAAACTTGGGTTGAGTTCTAACTTGCGATTTCCTAGTTCTGCGTCTCTGAGCCAACTGCTTAAACTTTCTCAGCCTCAATTTCCTCCACTGTAAAATAGAAAAGAAAATAATAATACCTAACTCTTCTGGTTGTTATGAGAGTTAAAAACCCAGTATATACCTTGTACAAAGAGCTGAGTGTTTCTGTGTTGGATGTAACATGGTGATATTAGTTTATTTTCAAATTCCATTTAATTTCTAGTTTCTTTATAGTAGTGTTTTTTCTTTTTAACATCTTTATTGGAGTATACTTGCTTTACAATGGTGTGTTAGTTTCTGCTTTATACAAAGTGAATCAGCTATACATATACATATATCCCCATATCTCCTCCCTCTTGCGTCTCCCTCCCACCCTCACTATCCCACCCCTCTAGGTGGTCACAGAGCACTGAGCTGATCTCCCTGTGCTATGCGGCTGCTTCCCATATAGTAGTGGCTTGAGATAGTCCTAAAAACTCAGTGATCTAAAGAGAACTAGATGTTTTTCTTCAATACATTAAAACACTGACTTTACACAAATTTTAAAAAGTACTTTTTAATCAAAATAGTATTTTGCTGTTTGGTCAGAATATACTATCTTGCTGTTTAACCAACGTTGAATGAGAGGTTCTGTTACTAGTTTAAGACTGTTCCCAAAGGTAATGTTTACATTTATAAACACGAATTATTATTAAACATTGTCATTTTTAGTCCAGAAAACCACTGAGCACTTAGAGAGCTACGCTTACTCAGAAAATGGAAGAACCATTTAAAGATCACTGGTCTTCAAAAACAGACACCACTTTTTCACATTCTTTATATCAGAGGAAGAAAAGGACATCACTGCATTCACTCCAATTATTTTCCTTTAGAGTCAGATGAAAAGAAGCAAAATTCACAAATAGTTTTTAGCTTTGATTTACTTTCCCCCCCTACGGCCGCTATCATTTATAAAAGAACTTTTCAGCCTTTTGAAAGATAAATACATCTGATATTAGATATGAGAATTCTTTTATTCTTAATATTTTATTTCACAGTTATTAAAAGACTTGTCAAAGCAACCTTGACAAAACCCCCAAATGTGTGTTCTACATAACATTGGAAATCAAGTTTGGGCTGTAGATAGCAAAAGTCCACCCGCAGCTCTCCTGAGATTGCGACTGAGAGATTCTCATTTCTCAGGGCGCTTCCGAATACCTGTTTGTTATGAATTGTTTGATTAAAATAAAACAACCAGGGCTTCCCTGGTGGTGCAGTGGTTGGGGGTCCGCCTGCCGATGCGGGGGACGCGGGTTCGTGCCCCGGTCCGGGAGGATCCCGCATGCCGCGGAGCGGCTGGGCCCGTGAGTCATGGCTGCTGAGCCTGCGCGTCCGGAGCCTGAGCTCTGCAACGGGAGAGGCCATAACAGAAAACAAACAAACAAACAAACAAAAACAACCACATAGTCTGGTTATCAAGTCATTAGGACTTTGTAGGATTGAAATGTCCTACATTTGCCTGAAGCTGGGCAGGAGATTTTTTTCTCCCCTTGACACGCAATCTCCTTGAAAAAATAGTTCCTATTCCACTGTTTCTCATTCCCTGGTGAACTCACTGCAATATTGCAAGACTGTCTTTGGTGAAACCACCCTCTTCACGGCCACTTAATTGCCAAATCAAGGAAAACTTTTTAGACCTTATTTCTCTGAGTATTAGTTCACTTGAAACACACTCTTTCCCTGCTTGAAACGCTTTTTTCTTAGCATTCTGTAACAGCCACGTCCACTGCCTTTCTTTCTGCTTACCTGTGTCTCCACACTCTTGACTCAATCCTGGGATTACCTGGTTTTTTGTTTGTTTGTGTAAAGAATCAATTATTTATTTATTTTTGGCTGCGTTGGGTCTTTGTTGCTGCGCGTGGGCTTTCTCTAGTTGCAGCGAGCTGGGGCTACTCTTCGTTGTGGTGCGCGGGCTTCTCATTGCGGTGGCTTCTCTTGTTGCGGAGCACGGGCTCTAGAGCGCAGGCTCAGTAGTTGTGGCGCACGGGCTTAGTTGCTCCTCAGCATGTGGGATCTTCCTGGACCAGGGCTCGAACCCGTGTCCCCTGCCTTAGCAGTAGGATTCTTGAGCACTGCACCACCAGGGAAGTCCCATATGCCTAATTGATAAGTGAAAAGTCATCTAGTTTTTGTAATTTATTATGTCTGTTTACATATTTGCCACGCAAAGATCAGACATACACTGATAACAGGGTTGTTGCCATTTATTCTTTCTTGGTTGTACATCTTAATTTGACGTTGAGGCTTTTCATCTCTTTCAGAGAGGGGATTGTATGTTTTCAAACACCTTCACCTCCCTCCTTCCTTCCATTTGCTTACAAATGAGCATGTATTTGTTTAATTTAATTGAATGGAATTGAACACTTCATTCCCATTAGACTTTTTTTTTTTCCCCCATTAGACTTTTAAGCACTATACTTGGTCTAGGTTCTTCATAAACCTTCCAGTGAGGAGCATGGAGCATTGTACTGAAAGATGGGAGAACTGTTTCTAATCCCAGTTGAGTCCCTAACCAGCTGTGCATTCTTGGGCAAGCCACTTAACCTCTCTGGACCTTCGCTCCCTTTTATGTAAAGTGAGTGGGAGGGCATCAGATAATGTCTTAGGTGTCTTCTTGTTCTCACGTCACAGAGGTAAGATTTTCTTCCAGAAACTTCCTTCAGAGACAAACTCTTAGAATATTGCCTCCTACTCTGCCAGAAGAGTGCTCTCTTCCAACATAGTGTCACCTCTTTGAGGCAGAACTTGGTTCCTTCTAGAGCTGTGATTCGTTTGTATGGGACCACAAGCCCTAGGACAGTAGCAGCAACTACCATCCAAAAAACACAGCCAAGACTTAAAGGTAAAGTAGGTCTTATTCATTTTGTGTGTGTATTGAAAATGCTTTGAAAACCTGTTGAAAGCGAGGGACCCACTCACAGGAAAACACACATAAGCATATACGTACAAAATTTTAGGGGGCTCCTGGACCGTCTGAAGCCCGTCCACGTACTCCCTGGAAGCCATGAACCCTAGGCTAAGAATATTTGATTTGGGAACATTAATGGGATCCCTGGAGATAAAACGAAATTATCAGAAATGCTTACTTCCCATTGGAAGAGGGAGCTGCTAAATTAAATATTTATAGAATATTATCAAAACTCCCGCTTCAAAACTAAACTCTTATGCTTACTTGTAAATATCTTCTTCATAAACCAGGTCATGTGCTAACCTGCTTAAGTCTTGCAGAGGAGAATGCAGATTCCTTACTGTGCATTGTAAGGTCCTGTTTGGTCTGGCTCCTGTTCGCCATCACTTTATACTTTGAGCTCCACTGGCCTCCCTTTTGCCCTGGGAACATACCGACTCCCTCCCTACAAGTCACTCTGTTTCTGCTGAACAGTCTCGAGTGACCTGCTGCCCCTGCCCAGACCACATCCCTGCTCGCATTCAGGCTTCAGTTCAAGCGCCCCCTCCTCAGGAATGTCTCCGCCAACCACCTTCACCCCACCCTCAACCGTGCGCTCTCACAACACCCAGTTTTCTCCAGTAAAACTGATCTTGTTACAGCCCTGGCTGTTTTTGCCTTCTCTCCCCACGAGAATGTTAGTTCCATGAGGGAAGGGGCCTTGCCTCTCAGTTATAACCGCAGTCCCGGAGCCAGGGACAGATAAAAACCTTAAGGGGGACTTCCCTGATGGCACAGTGGTTGGGAATCTGCCTGTCAACGCAGGGGACACAGGTTCGAGCCCTGGTCTGGGAAGATCCCACATGCCGCAGAGGAACTAAGCCCGTGCGCCACAGCTACTGAGCCCGTGTGCCTAGAACCCGTGCTCCACACAAGAGAAGCCACCGCAATGAGAAGCCCGTGCACCGCAACGAAGAGCAGCCCCCGCTCACCACAACTAGAGAAAGCCCGCAAGCAGCAAAAGACCTAACGTAGCCAAAAATAAATAAATAAATACATTAAAAAACAAACAAACACCTTAAGGGGATCTCAGCACTAAAGATGGCGCTCCTCTTCCATCTTTAATTCTGACCAAAAAATTTGGTGCGCCTCCCTCATATTAAACTCTAACTAGAAACAGTACTAAACTGTACACTTACATGTACTGAAACAAAAATAGCTTCTTTCCAGATGATCTGATTGTAGGACCTCGGAGCCCCTGCTTCGCTGGCACCCTAAATACATGAGCCGTTTGTCTGCTTTTGGGGAACCTAGCACTCACTCAATTCTTTAAACATACTGGAAGCAGTTTTAGGTTAAGCTGGCCTATGCCTGCCAAAAACACCTTGCTGGGATTACTGATAGGAATTCTGTTAAATCTATAAATCGACTTGGGAAGAACTGACGTATTTACTATATTGGGGCTTCCAAGCCAATTATTTAGGTCTTCTTTAATTTTTTGTAATCAGCATTTTATAATTTTCAGCATACAGATCCTGTACACGATTTGTGAGATTTATACCTAAATACTTCATATTCTTTGGAGCAACTGTATCAATAAATACCGTTTTACATTTGTTCCTACCTGTTTGTTGTTGGCATATACAGAAGCTCTTTTAGTAGAACAAGGAGGAATGTACCCTTTAGTGAAGTAAACTTGTTCAGTATTTATTTGCTGGACTACTAACAAGCTATGTATCCTACCATTCATGTACCTCTGCAGTGTGCCTCTAAGTCTCAAATTCAGCCTAATTCTTGATTGCTACACCCCAATCTCTACTACTGTTGGAAGGGTCTACTCATCCCTTACCTGAATACCCCTTATGCATTCCATCTCCATGTCTTCACTCCTGCCATTTCCCCTCTAGAATCGTCCCTCAGCTGAACCCTCTTACCCAAACTAGATCTTAACTATCAAACCCCAGCTGACATGCTCCTTTTCTCCACCGGACTCTTTTAACCAATATCGTATGCCACTCAATCATTAATTTAGTTTTTCATTAGTTTTAATCCATGTCTCGTTCCCTAGTTAGATGATGTGCACTGGGAGACTCCCATAATAGCTATCATAGCACCACATACATGGAAGGCGCTCCAATTTAATTGTTGTTTAAATGAAGAAAGTCGAGAGAGCTTTCAAGACGTTTCAGAATAAGGCGCCCGGAGCTGCAGCATCTGAAGAAGAAGTCTTCAAGATCCATGCTCTCCACCTCCAGGACAAGGATTCTCTCTCTTTTCCTTCCTTCCCCCAAATCCCAACTCCTCCAGCTAGTCAGACTGGAGATGCAGATCCTCTCCAACAACCCCTTTGAAACCGTTCTAGAAACAGCAGGGCTATATGCGCAGTCGATTTTTAGAGGTTTTCTTTAAGAGCATAGGCAGTAATCCCATTGGAGCTGCAGTAACAATCCCCGGCCACCAGAGGGCAGGGCGTCGCGGGAGAGATTGCTTCCCCTCTGCAGAAGTCTTAAAGAGGTCAAAGGCAGAGGCAGAAAGTCGGCTCCGCATCCATGGCCTTCAGGCTTCTTTTAGTGCCTCGAGTGCTCAGCGCTCTCCCCCTCTCCAGATGGGCTCCTTTTCCTCCTGTAAAAGATGGGCCGGAAGTTCCTAGAGGCTTACCCTAATACTAACCTTAAATGATTATAATAACGAATGCACTTAAGCTGCAGGATTTAAAGGCAGAAAAGGAGTATGGAGATGTTTCATCTTTCGTTAGATGAACCCCAAACCTGCTTCTCAGTTCTTTTACCAATCAAAAACAAAAACAGAACAACAGAAAGCCCCAGGCAGTGTCCAAACGGACACTCCCCAACAAAGATTGGCCTTTAGGGACCAATGTCCCAAATCCAGTACATTGTAAATGGAACATTTTAGGAGCTACTATTCCTACACACAAATTCTGGCTCATGGGGCAGTCCGCTCGCAGTGTGCTTTTCCGTCATTAATCACATCTTTGTTATGTGATATCCACGTGAGTACTTCTCAGTAGAAGCAGCTTCATGCTCAAATGCTCAAAGCACACTAGAATAAAGCTCCGATTGTCCTGTTCAGTGATTCCAAGTCCTGGTTTGTCACCACCTCGGGTCTCTAGTTTCCCAAAGTTTGTAACGTAGTTTCAAAACAAAGCTATTTTAATTAATCCAAATAAAAAATGCACGAAGTGTGTGAAGTTAAATCAACGGGGTCTTGCTCTTGCACTTCGCAAGAGGCGGTGAACCTCTGGTCTGTGCTGCCCGATACAGAACATACCTGTGAAGAGCATTTTAGCCTGCTCGTGCTCATTAATTTACAAATGTAAATAGAAATAATAAGTAAATAGAAGCACAGTAAAGTAATGAATGCTAGGAGCATTCAGGTGAGGGCTTTCAACGACAAACACAGAGGGAGCTGAGCGCTTGACCACCTGAGTGTGATTTTTTTCTTAAAGTACCTGTAGCTTCTCTTTCCTAAGAGACGGCAGCGCCCTGCGTTTTAGATTCGTCACTTTTTAAAGAGCGATTGTAATGCTCTCAAATCATTGTTGGCGTTTCTTCACGCTGGGGAGGCAGCTGGAAACAGCCCAAGGAGGCGGAAAAGGCTCTGCGCCTCGCTGGGGCGCCGAGGGGCGGGGGGGGGGACACCCTGAAATACCTGTTGGGGCGCAGCGCTGAAGGCGCGCGGCCGAGCCCCGGCCACGGGGGCCGGGGGTCGGAGATCAGGGGCCACGGGGGCGGCAGGCGGGCGCGCGGGCGCAGAAGGAGGAGGCCGCGGGGCCGACTCCCCGGGCCGCCCGGCTCCTCCCAACGGCGCCCGCGGAACCTGTCCCGGAGCCGCCGGACCCCGGAACTGAACGGGACCCGACCCCCTCCCCGAGAGGCCGCGACCAGGCGCCGAGCCGCGCTCCGAGCTCCGGCGGGCGCACGGCCCCGCCCGGCGCCCACCGCCCTGCCCTCGCCTGTCTCCTCCTTTCCCCGGGGCTCCGCTGAGTTCATTCACTGGGATTGGTTTCAAGTGACGCCATCTCTTTATTTTTAAACCAATGACCTCATCCGCGCTTGAAGTTTCCTGACCAGCGACTCTTTCTCTTTCCCCCCAACCCCCCACCCCCAGCCCCCCGCCTTTCCCCCTCTTTCTGGGTATCCCTGTTTGGGGGGCTCTGAGCAGTTTTCAAACGACCACCATCACCTCTCCCAACCCCCTCCGCGTCCCCGCCGCCACCTCCACCTCCCAGGTTCCTCGCCCCTTTCGACAGTGTTTTTTCAAGGCTGATCGGGGGTGGGGGGTTAGAGAGAAAGAGCGAAGAAAAGTTGCAAACGGCTCCGCGCGTCCCGAGCCTCCCGCCCCCCCCCCGCCCCTCCGAGCAGGAGAAGATAATATAGCGAAAAGAAGAGGAGGAGGAGAGCGCGACGGGACGGACGCGAGCGGGAGTGCAGCCGCCCTCCCGGCTCCGTCGCGGCGCCTCGCGGGTCCGGGAGGCGAGGGGGCCCCGCGGGGAGACGCCGTGACGACTTTCGTCCCCCCCCCCGAGGGAGCCGGGAGGTCGGCGGCCCCGAAAGTAAGTGGCCGCGCGGACTGCGGGGTGGGAGGGCGCGGGGCCGGGCTCCCGCCGCGCCGGTAGCGTGGACGCTCGTCCGCGCGCCCCGCCGGCGCTGCCCTCCCAGCGGCCGGGCCCGGGGTCCAGGGCGGGGTGGGGGGGCGACCGCGGGCCGGAGCGGCGCGCGCGTGGGAAGCGGGGGAGGGGGGGCCCTGCGGGGGGGCCGGCGCGGGGGGCGGGGGGCGGGGGCCGGGGGCCTCGGGCCGGACGGCCGAGTCCCGCCGCCAGGAGCCGCCGCCGACGCGGTCCCTTCGCGGGAGAAGCTGCTCACTTCCAGGCGCGACTGTTACACAACACGCCTGCCAAGTGGGGCCCCGGCCTGACGGTTCCCATTATCCCCAGCTCGCCTTTGGCGTAAGCCGCGCGGCCACCGGGGTGGTGACGGGGTTGCTTTCTTCAGTCAACTCGCTTTTCCTCCTGGGACCCCTGAGGCCCGGTGTTGGGGGCCCGGCCCGGTGCGCCAGTGACTTCTTTATTTACACCAGTCGTAAAACGTGAGAAAGGAAAAAGCCCAGGGAGACGACCGAAGGTCTGTGTTTATCATGTGTAGTTTCACGGAATGAAACACAGGGGAGGAAGATATTGGTGCAAAACTGAAGTTTTCAGGTGCTGCCGGGTTTATTTCCTTAAAACGACAACAGCAGCAGCCCGGTAATTAACTCGAGAAAATGCAAGTAGATCTTAAAATGAATGGATCCTGCAAAAGCCTAAGGAAATGTATCAGACGTCAGCTGCAGAGATCCTAAATCAAGTCCTGGGTGCCTCAAATCGTTTGGAGAAAGCACACCTCCAACCAGCCTGTGATTAATAAAGTAGAGAGGAAAAACCTGTTACATAATCTCATTTGCCCTGGGGTTTGCAGTGCCGTCCCCTTGAATCAGGGGGAAGTGAGTTAAGATGCAGGGTTTTTAAACCTCTGTGAAGTTTTTATTTACCCAGTGCTCTGGCTGCCACTTCTGCTTTAAAAGATTGTAAGTAAATACTCTGCTCTTACGAGGGAACCAAACCTATCAAACCTGTTTAGAAAATGACCAGGTATGTTTCTTTCCTTTCCTTCCGGTGTGTGTGTGCGCGCGTGTGTGTGTGTGCGTGTGCGTGTGCGTGTGTGTGTGTGTGAAATTTACCATCCATGAAAGACCTTATGACTAGTATTTGGGGAACTTAGACTGTCAGAAAAATGCCTCTTTAAGCCACTCATCTTACGAGTGCACATAGGTGACAACTGTTTCCTTAAAGGATTTATGCTATTCTGAAAAGAGATTTTTGAAGTCGAGGTAAATTTTTAAAAGAAAAAAAGGATTCTTACCAATTGAATTAGTCACTTGTGAATTATTCACCTTTGCTTGAGAATCATGTGTATTGGATAAACAGCTGGGGAGGCCGGAGTTAATTGAGACTTGTGGAATTCTGTGTTTGGTGAAGGCAGCAGCCTGGAGAAGGTAAATTAAAAAACTAAAAATTTGGGGCTTTGAATGGGGATTTTAGTCAAAATGTGACTAGGCACTGTGAAAGTTTTTTGTTTTTTAAGTAAAGTTCTGGAATTTAACTGAGTTTGATGACTGTGTGAAAGCTTGTTGTTAAAAAGGTTTTGGGGGGGTTAACATTTAACATCTTATGTAAAAACTTCGCCTAAAAGACACCAGCCCAAAAGTTGGCTTTTAGGTAAAAATAATTTGTACTTATCAAAGTTCTACATGGGGGGAAAAAGTAGAAATGAGTTTATTCTTAATTCTGCTGGTAGTATGGTGAATAACATGAAAAAAATAGGTTCAAGTGCTGTAAATGCGCGTTTGAATGTAAAATAATTGAATAGCTGTAAAGTGAAAACGGTCATGTAAAATTAAGGATTAAGGATCTCTTTGAACAAAAGCTTAATGGCAGTAACTGAAAAGGGGGCAAAAGAGAAGATCCTGTTAACCTAGTTCTTTTCCTTTTTCTTAAACATTAGAAACTCATTTGCGGCAGTGAGGCTGAGATCAAGTCTGAGATTGGTGCAGTTTAGGCTGGGGTCAGGAGAAGGGCCAGGGTTGATGTGTGAGTTTGTTTTGATGCTCTTTTCTATAAATGCCTGTATCGGGAATTTAATTCTATAGAGTTTTTGGCCTATGGGATTATATATTGATGAAGCTGACTTACATAGCTGTTCAAAATTAATGTTTTTCTATTTTTCAGCCAATCGTAATAGCCCACTAAATATAATTTGCTAGCATTACCAGTGTAATATCCTAGAAACCCAACTTTTCCTGGAGTATCAAAAAAAAAAAACAACAAAAAACAGAGTTTTCTATCCAGTGTTATTTGGGCTGAAAATTTCACTAGATGTGTAATGTTTTTATAATGCTTTGCGTTCTCAAGCAAATGGTACTTTAAATTAAAGAAGTAAATTAATATAGGGTAAGCTGATTTGGATCAGAAGCCCAAGAACAGGGAAGAAATAAATCAGGGGAAACAGAAACCAGATTTTATGACAGTTTTCAACAGATTGAAAAAACTAGTTAAAAAGACTTCATAGGAAAAACCACAGTTGATGTTTGATTGGCTTTTTAAAAACAATTAACTGTGTCAAAATTTAAAACCAAGACAGATATCCACCATCATAAAAGAAAATGTTTCTAACGGTGGCTTAAGCAAAAATATAATTAAGAAAGTAAATCTTGCCCAAAGCCACATATGATATATTCCAAAGCCAGATGTCACATTTTTTCTGATTATGTTGTGTTGTGGATAATCTGATATTTTTGTACATTTCATTTAGCCCAGATGACCAAGCGTTGGTTGGCTTTGTGAAAGGATATAGGGTTCATAAAGTTTGGCCAGATTTAAAGAAGCAGGCTCAGGCTTTAAGAAGACGCCAGTCTCATACACAAACTGAGAAGTTTGAAATGTAATCAAATAAATGACTGAAGGAAACAGGAGTGGCTCAAAAAGGAGGATCTGAGGCAGATTACCAAGGACAGGTACAAAGAAATAATAAAAGCTTGCCAGGGCTATGATCAGGGAAGAAGGAAATGGGATACATCTTGACATGAAAGGAAAAAGGCATAAAAAGAAAAAATACCCTCCAATACCTCAGCAACAGGAAGAGAGTGATGAAACTTTACCTCCATCTTGATTGGGGTTAGATACCTCATTGTAGGTATCATCAAAAAGTCACAAGATTTTTTTATTACATACAAAAATTAATCTTGGGGGAGGAGGATGGATAAAGTGCATTATGAGTAGCTATAGTTGTGTATATGAGAATGTAAAGCTTGAAATTGACAAAGATAAATTTAAAAACTAGAGGGGGACCCCCTGCAATTTCAGTTGAGTTATTGGAAAGGGAGGGCTATGTTATAAAATGTTGAAACTCTTAACTAAATTGATTTCTGGATTGACTACAGATATGAATGAGTCAAACAGAACGTTTATTGGTGGTGTACTCTTTACACGTCCTGAGGTGGATACCAAAAGTTAGGGGCACGGGTCCCTGCCCAGAATGAGGATTATGAGAATTTTAAAGGAGCTATATACATATGCAAGGATAAACAGTTACCAGACAGCTGGGAAGTGCCAAATTCCTGGTATGAAGGAGAAAGAGACTGGAGAACTGGGGACCTAGTCTTCATAGGGATAGTAGAGTTTGACCCTGGCCTCAAAGGATGGTTAACATGAGTATGGAGGAAAGGAAGTAGGGGAGGTGAAAGGGAGAGGCCATTCATCCATCCATCCCTTCATTCAGCGGATTTGTTTGGAACCTCTGCTGTGTGCTAGACACTGTTCTCCGAACCTGGAATAGAGCGGAAAATAAGATAAGGTTTCTGCCCTTATGGAATTTACATTCTAGTGGGAGAAGACAGAAGGGCAGTAAACAAGTAAACGCCACATGGAAAATCTGATGTCAGAGAGTGATGTCTTGTGAAGATAGTAATGAACAGAGTAGGGGAAATTTTACAGTGTTCTTTATAACCCCACTTATTCTGTGAATAACCTATTTTGCCTGTGATATCCCGGTGAATAATGTTAATGATTTAACTTTTTATTTATTTGCAGTCCAAACCAATTTGAATAGACGTCTACACATTAATTGACTTCATCTTTAACCAATTTTTAAAAAGAAACCTACGTAATATTTTGTAGATTGAAGCATGCACGCTTTGAGTTTTTAACTCCTTGTTAACAATTTGTATGCAATTCTTCTGCTGTTATTTGCTAAGAACCTCATGTTTTTACAGTGAGGTTAATGTCATTCTTTACAGTTTACTTAGAGTTGTATATATTGGACTATATACTTAGGTAAGATCCTCCATTAAGAACGATAATCACAATAGTGCTATAAAGTGAAGCTAAACTCCAAGGACAGTTTGTTTTGATGGTACCTTGTATGAGAGCGCACAAAACAAAAGATGTACAGAAACTACAAGTAAGCTCTTCAGCTCAGTTACCAGAAAATGGGGTCAAGGGTGACACCCCCTCCAGGCCTCATCCACATGGTGCAGGAATCCGATGGTAAATTTGGGCTGTGTTGCGCTCTGTGTGGTTAATCATTCTCCTTACAGATTGATAGGGGAGTTAGTGGTCTCACCAGAAATATTATTTTAAACTTAGGATTTTTACTGTTTTTCTACAAGTAGTAGACCTGATACAAAAGTGTCAGTTCTGAAATGGGGAAGTCTGGACTCTGTAGCTGTCTGACTGCCAGGTTTTACTGTTGTTGTTGACAAGATGTCCTTTGTAGTGTCAGCTAAAAATTTCTTAGTGACTCTTTCATGTTTTTGGACACATTTATGAAGTACTTCTCAAGGATTTTTTAAGAAATGTGTTCTCTCATTCTCCATTCTTTCTGTAGTTTTAAACTTAAAAAAAAATTATAGGTGGAACTGCGGTAAAGGATTTTCAAAAAGGATTTCTATTAAGTGTATGTGCCTATAGAACCACATCTTGAAAATTTGTCTGTATGCACCTAACCAGTGTTCATCTACAATACATTCTGACACGCTTGGAATAAGCTTATGGAAAATAAAACAATTTTCATAGGAAGTGGGAGATTCTTTAACATTTCCTTGATTTCCTTCTAAACTAGATACTCCATTTAGAAAAGAACTAATTGTAGTGATAAATGCTAGGGGTCTGTGATGTGTGTGATCAAAGCTAATGTGACGTGTACTCTTCAAACATATGTGGGAAGGACAGTAGAAATCAAATTTGTTTTAATGTCTGGGTGATGGGTAGGCTAAACTTCAGTTTACAGAAAAATATAAATATAAATTGTAATGGTATATGGCAAGGTAATTAATATTAAATATCTCCATTCTTCTGCTTAAAATTAATAGGGAAAGTCATGTGTAGAGACATATACTGCTTATTGTTTAACTGTATAAATGACCAAATAATATAACTCATATCTTAGGATAGTGCCTAGCTGAGTTCACTTTTGACAAATGTTTGCCGAGTAAATTGAATTCTCACAAATAGTTACTTTTTTTTTTTTTTTTTTTTTTGCGGTACACGGGCCTCTCACTGTTGTGGCCTCTCCCGTAGCGGAGCACAGGCTCCGGATGCGCAGGCTCAGCGGCCATGGCTCACGGGCCCAGCCGCTCTGCGGCATGTGGGATCTTCCCGGACCGAGGCACGAACCCGCGTCCCCTGCATCGGCAGGCGGACTCTCAACCACTGCGCCACCAGGGAAGCCCAATAGTTACTTTTGATGGTGGTTGCATTCTCTCTCTAGCTTAGAGCACTGATTTTTGAGCGTTGAGTTGAAGCCTGCAGGTGGTTGCCTTCCAGCCTTGGGCACCCGGCTTGTTTAAGCTTTATGCTCACTCTGGGACCTGGACCCTGACCTCACCTCCAGCCTGCCTGACCCTGGGGCTGACCTGACCTCCTCTTTTCTGAAATGGCAGGTGGTGGTTTCTTACAATTTCTTCCCTTCCTGAGCAGCTGAGCTATGTCCTCTTCTGGTCACTTCTCAGAATACTCAAGTGTCCCCAGTCTGGCCTATTTTGTAGTGGGTTTCTCTGGTTCTTTTTGTTTGTTGTTTTCTTGGAGGAGAAGCACATTTCTCAGGAAAAATAGTTCTTGACTTTGTTTTCTAAATTGTACATGGTATATAAAGCAGGGTATTATTTCTTTTTCCTTCTCAGCTTTAGCTGATAATCTTATATTCACTTGTAAGTTAACCGGTGAGAATGATATTTTGATGCTACAAGACAACTAAAAACTAACAAAGACTCTTTTTTTTGGAGGCAATCAGGAAATTAGAACATGGAGTGTGTATTAGATGATACTTAAGAATTATAACTATGAAGTTTTTATCTCTATTAATGGTATGTTTATGTTAAAAAAATTCTCGTCTGTTAAAGATACATATGGAAGTATTTCCAGGCAAAATGAAATGACGCCTATTATTTGTTTTTAAAAACTTCAGGATAGGCACAAACACACACAAATGGGAAATGAAACAATATTGACAAATTTTTGATAATTGTTGAGGGTACATCGGGGTTTGTTACTATTTTCTGTACTTTTGTGTGTATTTGGAAATATACATAATAGTTAACACACATTACCAATCATAACTGTGGAGGACGGAATTTGATACAGTAAAATTATGTGGTTGGACGTTTGACCTAATTGACCAGTCAGAAACTCTCCCCTGTGCATTTTCTGTAAGTTCTGCATTTAGTAAAAAAATAATTTTTAAATAGGGATAATTTTGTAGAAATATGGTCACAAGGTTAAAACTCTTAACTCTGAGATCTTATAATAATAATACACCTGTAATTTATACGTTGTTTTCACGTATTTTGTCTTTTATCCTCTGAACAGGACATGAATTACCTGTTTCACAGATGAGGAAACTAAGACCTTAGAGAGACTAATTTATCCAAATCCCAAAGCAAGTAAGAAGTGGCAGCGGACCTGGAGCCGAGACCTTCTGGCTCATTCTCAGGTGCCCACTCTGTTATGTACACATACTTAAAAGCACTGTTTTTTGTGGTGTTAAAAACCAGAGGTTTTCTTACATTTTAGTGTCAGGACACTTTTGCATTCTTAAAAATTACTGGAACCCCAAAGATCTTTTGTTTATGTGGACTATATCTGTCAATATTTAGCATATTAGAAATCTGAGAAATGTTTAAAATACTTATTCACTTAAAAGTAATGAACACATGAAAGTTTAACATAAATAACATATTTTAATGAAAAAGGTATTCCAAAACAAAAAATGTAGTGAGACTGTCTCTAATGCATTGCTACATAGAAGATAGCTGGATTTTCATAACTGCTTTTATATTGTCTGTTGTGACATGTTGCTTTGTTTGAAGTACATGAAGAAACCCCCGCTGTACACAGATACAGAGTAGCAAAAGGGTGGGGTATCTTAGTGTCTTTTTCATATAATTGTGAACATTCTTCGGTATATCAAAACTCAGCAAGTGGTCGATTCTTAAGGGTTAGTTGCAGCGTTGAATCTGAAACCTTATCAATGAATTTTTCGTACTCTGTCATGTAAAAATCTGTTGGTCCACCTTGCACTTCGGATGGATCTCTGACCTGTGTGTGATTTTATGACATCATACATTGGTCATTTGAAAAATAACGGTTGACTGAGTGTTGACACACTTGATTACACAATATTTAGCAAATCACATTCATTAATATGACCATGAATCTCATCCAAAAAGTCTTTAGGAAGTGGGAAGCAGTCAAGATTTTGGTATGCAGTTCAAGTGTTCCAAAATTCTGATTTTTTCCTGAAAGCTCAAATTTTATCGTCAGCAGCAGATATTGTTAGTTTCTTTCCTTGAAGCATCAGGCTCACTTTATTTACTTCAGAGAAAATACCAGGTACCTAAGTCTAAATAATTATATATAACAGTAAGTTGGCTGCCAGTCATTCTAAAAGAATGGGGTTTGTTACTTTTGCTAAAAGCAAAGATGGTATTCTCTGGAGAAAGTGTATAGTTTAGCTCACAACTCAACCGCATAAATGCTTTTCCTCAAGACGGCCTATGTATGAGGCATGTAGAAATGCTTTTTCTACATATTTGGTATGATGAAATGCTCACATGTCATCACACAGATTATTAAAAAGACCACGTTCTCAGGAGTGAGATGTAATAAAATTAATAACTTTTGCTGTTTTGTCAAAGGCATCTGTGAAACGGGCTTTTTAGAAACGATTGATAGTGAAGAGTGTGATTATCACTGGTGGAGTTTTGTACCCTTGCCGTGATTCACGCTGACGTGCCAGTGGTTTTGCCCCCATTTGCTTTTGTACCATCAGAGGAGATACCAACATGGTCGTTTCAGGGTAAATCATGAGATTCGTAAAGTTATTTAGTACTTTGAGTAATTCAGCAGCACTCGTATCTGTTGCCAAGCATTCACATAAAAGAAGCCCTTCGATGATTAGTTGGCATGGATACTGGAATAATAAAAACAAAACTAAGTCCACCCGTGTCTGCAGATTTGTCTACTTATAAAGCAAAAGTACAGTGCTTAAGGAGAGGTATTAACTTGTAGACATTAACATTTAATTTGATGAGCTGCTGCATCGTTGGAAGGGCCACTGCTGTGATTTCTTTTACTGACCCTTCGCCCAGCAGACATTCAGCAGTGTCAGTGGGGCAAAGCTTTCTTAGTTTCTCAGCTATCCCGTGCGCCGCTCCAACCCGTGCATTCTGACCATTTACTTTTATGATGCTTTTTCACTTCTAATTTGAAAACAGTCTTTTGCTTCTGAAGACCTCATCACGTCAAACTTTAAAACATTCCATTTCTTTTTCTTTAAACCCTCAGTGAATTCTTTGGATGATAATGAGGTAGTGGAGATTATAGCCGATATAACCAAAGATTGCTCTTGCTAGGAACATAGAAGTACTGAGCACACACTGAAAACATGCATATTTATGCCTTAAACTTGCTACCTTAGAACATTCTAAACACAAGAATATACAAGCATATGTTTCCTTAGCTGTCAGAATGATACATTATCATCGCACACTGTGTATTCTCTGGATTCACTGTTGTGAAAAAGGCAGGTAACATCTTGGTATTACTAAAAAGAGTTTTGACATTGTGGATCCCCTGAAAAGGTCTTGGGGACCTCACACCGGGGCATCTCTGGATCACACTTTGAAAATGCTGATGTAAACTGGTGCCCTGTCCTAACATATTTTTAGAGGAGTCTAACATAGACATCTGTATCAATAAAGTAATGTTTCCATCTTAGCTGATTAATTTGTCAGCAAGAGGGAAATATGTTAGTGTGTGGGACGAGCCATGTGGTCCGGAGATCATAGTGGTGGAAGGTGGTGTAACCTCAGAGAGTGGTGGGTAAAGGGTAGACAGAGGGTGGAGTTGGTAAAAAGCGCTTTACGACTTCACAAAAAATGAGCATTTGTTCTCTCTGTATTTTTTTTTTAAGCTAAAAAAGCACTGGGTCTACATATATATGTTCATACTCATTTGTATCTATGCTCAAAATCAGGGTACTCAGCCATTTTTTTCCTTGAGTGACAGCAGGGGAGAGATGCTAGCACACCTGAGAGGAAAACAGATGTTCACGGCCATTGTCCGTTTCTTCCAACCAGGGAGGCTGTGAATGGAGTAGACATTAGTGATCACAGGCGGTGCTGCAGGCAGAACTGGGCTGTGGGCAGAGATGGAGGTGAATGATGGGGGGCAGAGGAAGACTGTGGGGTGAACACAGGGAGCACGGGGCCCAGCGACATACAGAGGTGGATGCAGCTGGGGTCATGGAGGTGAACGTGTATTTGAAAGATTTCCATCAAAATACAGTTAAAATAACTATTGAAATAACTGTACTGGGTAGTCTGACTTCGAATGTCTTACCAGTATTCAAATTCTATTATTATAACCTGCGCAGGAGAAAACAGCAGTGCCATGAATTTGGTGTACTGCTGGTAAGTCTCTAAGCTTCGGTTACAGGCATCAGTATGTGAAAATGTTGACTGGGCCAGGTTTGGGGCTGCAAATTCAAGAATGAAATTTTAATATTTAATTTTTTACTAACAGGCAATTATGATTAAAGGAGACAGAAGAATTTAGTTCAGATAGGTATCATTCATCAGTTTGTTATTGATGTGGTACTCGTTTCCAGAAAGGATTTGAGATGGCAGAAGGAAGGATCAAAGTCAGTAATCAAGAGCAAACATGATTCTGAGTCATGTTTTTTTCCCTTATGTTTTATCTACTGGTGACGTTTATTTTAATAGGGTCATATAGTTGAGGTACTGTGACTATAAAGTAATTAAACTGGTCTCTGTTAACTATGCAGGAGACATATAGTCTTGTCACTTTTTAGTTGCATATGTATAAGTACAGTACACATTTGTAATGGGAGTGCTTGGGCAAGAGAATCATAGGGCACACAAAGTATCTTTTTAAATTCAGTACTGCTTTCAGCTGTAGTTAACAGAAGGCCATGGGCAGAAGCTTAAACCATAAGCTATTTATTATTATGCAGTTCACAGAAGTTCAGAGGTAGGTGGTCTCAGGAGGTCCAGCTGCTCAGCAGTGTCCTCAGGGCCCCAGGTTCTCTGCCGTCTTTTGCATGTTCCCTTACTGCCACCAGGTCACAAAATGGCTGCCTCAGCTCTAGGCATCACATCCCCTTTCAAGGCAAGAAGGAGGAAGTAGAGCAAGCAGTCCCTATTCCTGTGCTTGCCTGACAGAGAACAAAATCTTTCCCAGAAGCTTCCATCCAGTTTTTGCTGAAGTCTCTTTTGCTTGAACTGTTTCACACAAGACCGCCTCCCCTCACAGGAGATACTGGGCAAATGAGTGTAGGTACAAGGGGAATGGGTACCAGGTTTGGTGTAACGCACATCGTGTATCATTTCTTAGGCTTAGACACATTGCTTGCTGCCCAGGAAAAACTGGGACTCAGCCATTAGAGGGGAGAAAATGTCTCTTGGGTGGCTGGCTGTGTGTCTGTCACAAATATGCAGAAAGGAAAGCACGGAGTATTCAGTAGCTCAATACATCAACTCTCCTTTAGTTCGGAGACTATTTTATGTGTTTCCTTCTTTCTTACACGTTCCCTTTTCTTTCTTATTTTAGTGGAAGGTTACACAGACCTGAATCCCAGTTAGTCGTAGAGCTAATTTAGAGACAATTAGGTCTCAACTTCCTCAACTGTGAGATAAGAATATTGTATTAGATAATCTCTGAGGTACCTTCCGGTTTAAACATTCTTATCTCTTCTTTTGTTCCTGTCTTTTGAGATCATTTCACGTTTCTATCTTTTTAATCAAAAAAAGTGGACAGGGGAATTCCCTGGAGGTCCAGTGGTTAGGACTCTGGACTTCCACTGCTGGGGGCCCAGGATTGATCCCTGGTTGGGGAACTAAGATCCCACAAGCCACACGGTGTGGCCAAAAGAAAAAAGAAAAAAAAGTGGACAGGATTAGAGAGAGGATATAGAAGGGTTTGGTGTTTTATAGTCATCTTGATAGCTGGGCAGTGTCTCTAATAAAGATCTTGATGATATAGAAGGTTGAAGCTTAAAATTAGGTTTTGGCTTTTTGGCAGTTAGGTAATATGATATTATTTATGCCCCAGATTTCCATTGAAAGTGGAAAGCTAATAGCATTTTTATTTTAATAGGGGAACATATACATATACGTGTACAGTCTGTAATCAAAATAGCCTCAGTACTGTGTTCTAAGAAAATGCCATCTGACCCAGCAGAGGAAGCATTTGAAGCACTGTAGGTTAAAACCTGGTAGAACACCGCCTTTTGTTTATGGAGCATTTGTTCTTATTTGTTAATAGTGTTTGCACTGCATATTTGCCTTAGATAAAATTAGAGGACAGCTAAAGGAGAGTGATACCCTTCATGCGTTGTAACAACTGAACTTGACTCGAATGAGGCAGAACCTTTGATGTTTCAAATGACTTGAAATGGGATTCTGCTTGTGTTTCAGAGACAGCGGTGATCTGGCTCCTCCCACAGAATCCCGTCAAGATTATATGAATCCGGATATACAGTGAGTTGAAAATCATATTCCCAATTCTAACAAATTACCAAGCAATTACACTGCTTATAAAGGAGGCTGTTGAAATGTTAACCTAAAAAGGATTAGTCTTCTATCCAACAAAAATCTTATAGAAGGATCCCAATGCAGTTTATTGTGTTTTATCAGTATTGGGAGATCCTGGAGATAAACATTATTAACGCTGGCATTCAAAGGGGCCAAAAGACATCAGCAGTTTGGAGTGTAATTTTAAGAATAAAATGGGGGTGTGTATATATATTTAATAGCTGTTTTAAACAGCTTAGGGGCAGCGTCTAATTTCATTACTGTAGAATATCCAAATAACAGAAACTTTTCCTTCTACTGAAACCCTTTTAACTACATAATTAAAGCAGTTGTTTTCATTTTTCATTATGTGAGTGACTAAGAGCCTTGTTAATATAAATATTCAGGAAGCTTGATTTTATAGCTTCTTGGTTTTATAACCAACAATAAAAATCATGTACAGTGGAAAACCCCTGCTTCTCTTGAATACAGTCCTAGCTGAAGGACAAACTCAAGCAATTTTTTCTGGCAAACGAATGACCTGTTTGGCAGGACCTTAGATGCTGCCAGTGGCTGTCTCATTATAGAATGTAATTAACATGATGTTAAGGTGACACAGTATATGGTGGGGGGTTGGATTTCCAGGTACCAAGTGTTAGGCAGTATCGTATCCACTTGCCAGGAAAACGTAGTTTTATACAAGTTCTTAATAAAAGTTACTGTGAAATCAGTGGAGATTTTTATTGTACAAATGACCTTAGTTCATTTATTACAATGAGCACTTGGGCTTCTGAGTCTGGTAGGCTTTTCTTCTGGACCAAAGATCCATTCTTTTGGCTAGTGGTCATCGGCATGTCACTGTCATCAGCATGAACAGGTATTACTGAGTGACGTCTGAGAGTGAGGTATTAGAAGGGATGCAAAGAAGTGTAGCCTGTGACCTTGGTCAGCCAGGAGTTTATGCTTGTTGCTAGCACCTCTTGATTGACTATCTGCTCTTCATGGTTTAAGCAAATCACTAGGAAACATGTTATTCTTTGCCCTAGGGGCTCTTCATCCAGGGGTCCAGCACATCAGTCTCCACTCTCCTAGGCTGAGGGGTGAAGTCACAGTCAGAAGTGGAGGTCAGTCCACCTGAAGTCCTCTCCTGGCCATTCCCCCCTCTCACCTGTGACCGCAGAGCAGCCCTGCTTGCCGCATGTAGGAGCCGAGTGCTTGTTGGCTGCTACCGTAGGCTAGTCTAGGGGAAGGAAGACAGTGTCCTGGAGCAGTTCTCGCCCCTTCAGGTATGAAAGATTGGGAGGGACGCAGCAAAAAAGAGGGAAGAGATCTATTACCATTTTCTTTCTTTTCTTTTTTAAAAAAATTGTGGTTAAAAACAATGTAAAATTTCTCATTGTAACCATTTTCAAGCTACAGTTCAGTACTTTTAAGAATGTCCACAGTGTTGTGAAACAGACCTTTAGAACTTCTTACATCTTGCAGATCTGAAACTCTATACCCGCCAAACAACAGATCCCCTTTTCTCCCTCCCCCAGCTCTGGTAACCACGATTCTATGTTCTGTTTCTATGAATTTGACTATTTTAAATACCTCGTATAAGTGGAATCGTACGGCGTTTATCTTTTTGTGACTTAGTTCACTTAGTATAATGTCCTCAAGGTTCATCCATGTTGTAACATGTAGCAGGATTTCCTTCCTTTTTAAAGCTGAATACTATTGTATTATTATTGTGTGTTTAATCACATTTTGTTCATCTGTTGATATTGGGGTGGCTATTGTGAATAATGGATGTACAAATATCTCCTGGAGACCCTGCTTGTAATTCTGTTGGCTAAATACCCAGAAGTGGAATACCTGGGTCATATGGTAATTCTATTTTTAATTTTTTGAGGAACTGCCATACTGTTTTATACAGCAGTTGTACCAATTCACAATCCCACCAATGGTGGACGAAGGTTCTAATTTCTCCACATCCTTGCCAACACTTGTGATTTTCGTTTTTTTTTTTTTTTTTTTAAATAATGGCCATTCTGGAGGTGTGAGGTGATACCTCGTTGTGGTTTTGATTTGCATTTCTCTGGTGATTAGTAATGATGGGCATCTTTTCATCTCCTTGTTGGCCATTTGTGTATCATCTCTGGGGAAGTATCTAAGTCCTTTGCCCATCTTTTGATCGGTTATTTAATTTTTTGTTGTTGACTTGTAAGATGCCATTTTCTCGTTAAAATATGAATTAGCAGAGTAGAACTGCTCACAGATCAGGTGGGCTATAGTGCAGGATACAGAAATGCAGTGAGCGAAGCAGAGGAACTGCAGTAACTGCGGAGGAACTCCCCCATCTTCAGCCACTATCAGTGCAGCTTGTTTAATTGAGGGCTTTACTCCCAAAGAGGATTTGAGGCCTCATTCATCCTCCTCTTCCTATCCCTCCTCCTCCTTATTACCTATAAAACCAGGGGGGTGGACAAGGTGATAACTGAGGTGTCTTCCAGATCTAAAATACCGAGTTTTGAGAGCATTGCTTTTTACCAACTAACCCCTAACATCTAAAGTTCCCTTGGAACCTCGGTAATATGTGACTCCTAGACTAAGGAGTCTTTGTTGATGGCTAGTAAGAAGCACTCCACCAAGGTCCTATTGGATCTTTGGTTTGCTAACTTTTTACTTTATGTTATTTTACTAATTTTTAAATGCATTTATTTATTTTTGGCTGCATTGGGTCTTCGTTGCTGTGCGTGGGCTTTCTCTAGCTGCCGTGAGCGGGAGCTACACTTCGTTGCGGTACACGGGCTTCTCGTCGCGTGGCCTCTCTTGATGCAGAGCATGGGCTCTAGGAGCATGGGCTTCAGTAGTTGTGGCACGCAGGCTCAGTGTTTGTGGCTTGCAGCTCTAGAGCGCAGGCTCAGTAGTTGTGGCGCACGGGATTCCTGCTCTGCGGCATGTGGGATCTTCCCGGACCAGGGATGGAACTCTTGTCCCCTGCGTTGGCAGGCGGATTCTTAACCACCGCGCCACCAGGGAAGCCCCTGGTTTGCTAACTTTTAACTCCTTTGGCTCTTTATAGTATGGTGTCACCTCCAGATCCTGGGCCTACAGGTCAGCTCTTTAACTGCCACCTCACAGGAGTCCTCACACGTGGTAGAGTGCTCGGGCTTGGACTTCGCCCTGGAGAAATACAGCAGTTGTTATTTTTTAAACCTATTCACAGTCATGGGGAAATAGAAGCCAAAGTTCATTGGAGAGTGTATTTGTTGTTTTGAACACACAGAACAAACAGAACTAAATTCAGTGAATTCTCATTTCTGTAAAACTAGCTATGTTTTTGTGTTAAATGCTAGGTTTAAAGAAATCGTACCCAACTGATTTGTTTATTCCCTGTCCATGGCTTTCATAGTGATATTTTGGTAATAATTTTTAAAAAGTAATGTGATTGTGGTGGTTGATGTTGAAGGTTACCGTGGACTCTGATAGGACATGCTTAGAATTACTTTTAGCTTTCAAGCACTTGGTAGTTTTAATTTTTTGCATCTCACAGATACCGTCTGACAGACAACCAGTCTTTAGGGAGCTCATCTTAGTTATATGGAGTTACGTTATCGCCATACGGCGCTGTGACTTAAAACGCTCTGATGCTAACGGTATTCTATGAGGTAATAAGGTAAAGAAGCAGAATCCAGTAAACCCCATAGGAATAGGTGAGGAATATGCACGATGACTCAGAAAGAGCGAGTTTCTGGTCGTGCTCGCAATAGAACCCAGGCTATCTAGTCCAGCAGTGTCTTTGTCCTTGGCCATCCGAGGCATCTCTATTGCCTTCTGGCCTGTTGTCAGGTCTTGATGGAATATCGCCAGTCCCTTCTTTTGCCAAAATGCTAAATATAGCCAGTGTGTGAGCAGGGGAGGGGTAGTGCAGGGGCCGAGGCAACTTCAGAGAGCTACATCGTGAAAAGCTGCCCAAATGTTCAGAGCCACCTGATGTCATCCTTCATCTAGATTATACAGTCCACTCAAGGACTGAAAATGCATTTGGCAACGTGATGATTTCATAGCAAAAGATTATCTAGGCCCTGTGGGGCTCCTCGTCACCATCCCTCTAGTCATAGGTTAGTCGTTTAATTATGAAAAAACATAACCCCCGGAACACAGGTAAAGTGAAAAGGCAAGACTAACTTATGGTTGGTAATTAGTAGCCCAGAATTCATCAATGTCAAAAGCGTGTAAGGTTTCCCCTCCAAATGGTAGCATTTCATATATTTTATAATATATAAAACTATCACGTTTCCATTTTTCATCCATTTATTTATGTTGCATGGGAAATGTAACTTCTATACATTTTGGTTTCTGGTTTCTAAAAGTATGTGATGTTACTATTATTACAGCATCAATATCATTTGTAATGGGAGTTCTTTTTCCTTTTGGGTGATTCAGAATCCAAATATTAAACATCACAGGGGTGCATAAGGCTCTCAGACTGTGATTTGGTCATCATGCCTCTCATCTGCTTTGTATTTGGGGGGAAATACTTGCTAGGAAATGTGACCAAAGGGATCTTACAGTTTTGGCTAGGTGGTAGGATTTTAGAATATCATTAGACTTCATTTATGCATGTACCTTCTAACCTATTATTAGAGTAACAAGATTTGATCATTAAGTAAGCTTTTCTAATTAAATTGGGAATGCACATATAAACATGTTTTGATAGTATTAAAAAATCAGTTAATATTTACCACATTAACTGTAAAAGGTAGGAAAATCATATGACTGTCTCAGTAATTCAGGCAAACTATTTGTTAAAATCTGGTATCTGTTCATGATAAAAAGCTCTTAGCAAACAAAAATAGGAACTTCCTAAATGTGAACCAAGTTCTGGGGAGGATGCAGAGCAAATGGAACTTGCATATGTTGCTGGTGGGAGTGCAAAATGGTATGGCTATTGCAGAAGACAGTTCAACAGTTTCTTATGAAGATAAACGTACACTTACCATATGACTCGTCAGTCCTGCTCCTGGGTATTTACTTAAGAAAAATGAGAAATTATGTTCACACAAAAACCTGTCCTCAAATATTTATTCAGTTTTATGAATAATCACCCAAAACTAGAAAGAACCCAAATATCCTACAACCGGTGAATGAATATACAAATGGTGGTACATTCCTACAAACTATTGATAAATGCAACGACAGGTATGACTCTTAAAGGCAGTATGTTGAGTAAAAGAAGGCACTGTCAAAAAGCGATGCACTCTATGATTCAATTTAAGTCATATTCTAGAAGGGCAAAGCTATAGGTATGGAGAACAGGTCAGTCAGTGTTCAGGGTGGGGAGAAGGTGCTGATTACAAAGGAGTGGCATGAAGAAATTTTCTGGAGTGATGGAAGTGTTCTGTCTTGGTTGTGGTGATGGTTACATTATACGTCTGGTCAAAACTCATAGAACTATACACCAAAAAACATGAATTTTACTTTTTATAAATTAAAAGTAATATTTTTTAAAAAGTAAGTTTAGATACCAGGTCAGTATGTGAAATCTGTATTTCCGTATAGCAGTAGTAATCAGAAAATGAAGTTTTAAGAAAGATGATATGTATAATAGCATCAAAAAATATCAAATACCTAGGACTAAATCTAATGAACGATGTCTGAAATCGTTATACAAGCTGATTCTGAAATTTATATGGAAACACAAATGGCCAATTAGTCAAGGTAATGTTGAAGAAAAACAAATTGCAGAATTTACACTATTGTATATGCAGTGTAGAATAAACAAATAGATCAGTGGAATAGAACAGAAACCAGAAACAGACCCACAATTAATATATAAAAGTATGTGTGTATTTATAAGTAATACATATATTTTATACATACACACACACATACACACAATTTATGATTAAGATGGCATCATACAGCAATGTGGAAAGAAAAGTCTGTTCCATAAATAATCCTGGATCAATTGCTTATCCATATTGAAAAAACCTAATTTTTCCCCCTACCTCGCATCATACACACAAAAGAATTCCAGGTCAAATGTAGATCTAAATACAGGAAGTTAAAAAAAGCTTCTAGAGGTGCTCAACACAGTAGTTATCAAATAATGCTCAATAAAACTAGAGTGAATTATCCCTGCACACTGACCAGAATAGCTAAAATTTAAAAAACAAATACAGCAACAAAAAACTTGACAATATCAAGTGTCAGCAAGGATGCAGAGCACCCAGAACTCTCAAACACTGATGGTGAGATTGTAAATAAGCACAATCGCTTTGGAAAAGTGGTAGTATTAGAGTTCTACACACTCATTGTGCCTCTGACCCAGCAAATCCAGTCCTAGTTGTATACCCAACAGAAACATGTGTGCTTATGTTCACCAAAAGACGTGTACAAGAATGTTCGTAGTATAATTCATAATAACTCTGAACTGGAAACAACCCAAAAGGTCCATCAATAGAAGAATGGAGAAATATAATACGTCGTTGTATATTCAGTGAAATACCATAGACCAGCAAACAGGAAAAACTACTGCTATTGACAACAACATGGGCTCGAATATAATGTTGAGTAAAAGAGTTCAGGCACAAAAGAGTTCAAAAACAAGGAAACTAGGACTTCCCTGGTGGCGCAGTGGTTAGGAATCTGCCTGCCAATGCAGGGGACACGGATTCGAGCCCTGGTCGGGGAAGGTCCTACGTGCTACAGAGCAACTAAGCCGGTGCGCCACAACTACTGAGCCTGCACTCTAGAGCCTGCGAGCCACAACTACTGAAGCTCGCGTGCCTGGAGCCCATGCTCTGCAACAAGAGAAGCCGCCGCAGTGAGAGGCCTGCGCACTGCACTGAAGAGTGGCCCCCGCTCGCCGCAACTGGAGAGAGCCCGTGCTCAGCCACAAAGACCCAGTGCAGCCAAAAAATTAATTAATTAATTAATTATTTAAAAAGACAAGCAAAACTAATATATGGGTAAGGAGTCAGGATAGTGGTTACATTTAGGGAGGGAGATTAGTTGATGGGATGGTATATGAGGCCAACTTCTGGAATCTTCTAGTACTTGATCAGGATGGTAGTTATATGAGTATGTTAACTTAGTAAAAGTTCTTTGTACATTCATGATTTGTATGCTTTTTGGAATATATGTTATATTTGAATTTAAAAAGTTTGTTAAAAGAAATATTTTGAGTTAACCATAGGAGTGAACGGCATCCAAGATTATATTTGTTTTCATTAGTAAAGTTCATATTATCAGTGTTGTAAGAGAGAAAATTATTTGTATCTACAAATACAAATAACTAGCTCCATAAATAAATATAGAGAACAGGTTTAGATTCTTTCCTGACTAAATCAAGACATTCCTAGGCTTCTTGAGTTTTTATTTTATTGCTTTTGTGGCTAGGGATAAACCCATTCTTCCTGTATTCCTGTTTTGTGGGGTTTTTTTTTTCCTTCATGAAAGAATATATTGTTGGAAACCATTCTATATCAGTACATATAGATAGACATCTTGCTTTTTAGAGTCATGTGGAATATAATATATTTAGACCATTTATCATTCATTGACATTGAGATTGTTTCTGACTTTATAATTACACAATGTTTCAGTGAACAGTATTTCACATAAAATGTATTTGAGCAAGTATATTTATATAGGATAATTTATTGAAAGTAGAAGTTTTGGATCTTACAGTATGTATAAATTATTTTAAACTTTTTGTTTGGAAATAATTTTACACTTAGAGAAAAAAGATCAGCATCTACTATTAATAGTTTTCTCTCTTTGCTTCATCACTTGCCCTCTCTCTTCACATATATACATGATTTATTTTCCCATTTGAGAATAACTTGCACACATCATGGTCCTCTGTCCCCAAGCACGTCAGTGGGTCTCCAAAGAACAAGGACGTTCTCCTACCCGCAGTAGGGCTGTTAAACCCAGGAAACCTAGCCTGGATTTAATACCTCTGTTCAGTCCACCATTTTTATTCCCATCTTGTCAGTCAATCCAACAACAGTCTTCATAGCATTGTTTCCCTCTAGTACAGGATCCAGTTGAGGATCAGATATTGCATTTACTTGTCACATATCTTTCTAGTTTCCTTTTCTTTGGTGTAGTTCCTTGGCCTTTCTTTGTCTTTTTTTAAAAAATTACTGAAATATAATTCACTTACCATAAAATTTATACTTTAAAAAAAATCGAGATAAAACTCACAAGTATAAAATCTATCCTTTTAAAGTATACAGATCAGTGGTTTTAGTGTATCTACAGAACTGTGCACATCACCGCTGTTGAACCATCACCCCAAACGATCCTTTTACACATTAGCAGTCACTCCCCGTCTCCCTCCTCCCCCCTTTTGTGTCGGGTTTCTTTCACTTAGCTTAATGTTTTCAGAGTTTATCCGTGTTGTCGCTGGTATCAAATCCGTTCCCTTTAATGGCTGAGTAATATTCTGTTGTCTGGATATAGACACATTTTGCATATCCATTCATCAGTTGAGGCACTTCGGGGCCATTATAAATAATGCTGCTATGAACATTCTTGTACAGGTTTTTGTGTACATGTTTTTAGTACTCTCATATCTAAATTCTGATCTAGGCTTCATGTCTCACTATAGTGCCCTACAGAACTTTCTTGGACATTGCTTCCTCTAGGGTTTGTAATGGATCACGAGTACCGTTTCCACGTGCAAAACCCACAGACGTGGTGGGCTGACTGTATTCACTGTGCTACGTCATTTTATTTAAGGGACTTGAGCATCCTAGGATTTTGGTGTCCGTGCGGGCTCCTGTAATCTATCCCTGTGGTTACTGAGGGATGACTGTAGTCAGAGAAACAATTGTCAGGGAGACGTGGACCAGGCAGTTTTGTCGTTCTCAAGTGGTGTGTAGACTAAAAAGCCTGAGGACCGTGGGTCTAGACAGCTGACTTCTACTGTCTACAGCTATTTAGATGGCCTGGCTCCTGAGAACTTGTGCCTTTTGCCTGCCTTACTGGGCCTTCCAATAGAATGGACTAATTTTAACGAGTTCCTCCTTTGTATTCTTCCTGCTTACACTTTGCAAGAGATGCTGCTGGGCGGAAGTTAAGTCAGTGTAATCTTGTCAGATAACTGTCAGAGTTGTAAAGCGGGTACCTGCCTTTCATTCTTCTCTTTTTTGTGTTTGTATTTGTGTTGGGGGAGGGTACTGTGCGTACCTGGGGTCTGAAGGAAGATGAACCTCCTTGCCCCTCCCCGCCTTCCCCTCTGCTAGATCAGTGCCACAGTGACAACCAGCAGCCTGTCTGCCTCCTGAAGACGGGTCTGTGTTAGGTGTTGCCTGGCAGGAAACAGCCACCCTTCAAGGACCAGATGCACAGAGGTTGCCTCCAGAACTGGTAGAAGGTTTTGCTGGCTGGTGACGTCCCCGCTTCCTCTGGACTTCCCTTGGCCAGAGGTTGTTCGTGAATACAGGTTGTGTGGCATCCTCGGAGCTGGGGTAGGAGAACATCCAGAGGGACACATGTGTCCCCTCGCCGACCTCCAGACGCCACCCCTGGAAGTCCTCCCTTCTCTTACTCTTGGAGACCTCCCGTCCTGCTGAGCCTGGCAGATGGCCTGGGTACAGATTTTATTTCTATGGTATTGTCTTAAATTGCGTCCTCCTGAGGTACTTGAGCAAAGAGGCTTGCACAGACAGGATGTTCAAAAGCGGTTGTTCAGTGAATGAGCCACGGGGAGACCCACTGTTCGAAGGAGACAGCCTGTGAACGCTTCCCAGTCTAGTTTCTTCTACTGTATGTTAATAAGGTGTATTATGAATAAAAACTCCTGACTTTGGTTGAATGCCACCTTTTTTTTTAAGAAATTGCTGGCAGAACCTTGAGAAGGGTGGGGATATCCTTTGTTTAATATAATATAGATTGTTTGGCTGGAGGCGCAAATCTTGGTTTCTGTCATCAGCTTATTCAATGAAGTTTTACAGGATTGGACTAGAGAGAGGAATTACAAAAGATTGTCTGCCCTTGTAGTGGTGATTTGCCCTTAGTAATGGGAAATTCCTGGGCGCAGATAGTTAACTTGCATTTGTTTGTACACAGGTGAAAACTGAGCTCTACCTTGTCTCCTCCCAGCCTTTAAAAGCCTTTCTTTAAAGACATCTACCTCTAAAAAACAGTGAAAACAGATTGGAAACTGGGTTGCTTCAACCATAAGCTGTTTGATTAAGCCACAGTGGGGTTCTGTGCCCCAGCATATCCTTGTGGCCTTCTGTTGGGTGTCATAAGTGAATTGTGCTCCTTTATTATTATTGGAATTAGAGAAACTGCGACACTGAGAACTTGCTCCATTACCTGATAATATATCCAGAACCCCAGGCTTCCAGCAGATGTTGTAAAACACATACCTCAAGAAATAGGGCAGATGAGTTACAGCACCGTGTGCATCACCAGATGTCTCCTTTGCTCCCTTTTAAACTCTGCCTTGCAAGTGGCCTGTCTTTTGTGACCCTTGGGAGGAGGTAAAGAATCCACCTTTACCTGTTCGGGTAAAAAATACTGATGCCTGGGGCCCACTCGCCAGGGATTCTGATTTGTCGGTCTGGTCTGAGGTACTTCAGGATATTTAAGAGCTCCCCGGGTGACTTCATATGCAGGCAAGGTTCAGAAATACTGTATTAGCCAAAATACTTCCCCATTCATCCTGTGTTATTAGCTTTTTAGTCAATGTTCCAGTTTACAAAGTACCGCTCTTCCACATACTTAACTGTGTTCTCGCAGTGACTCAGTGAAGCAGACCAGCTTCTGCTCCCAGGGTTCCTCAGTCTTCGTGAGTGTTCTGTGAAGGCTTGTCGCCTCATCGCTTGGTCCTCTGCTTTGTTCGTGGCTATTTGTAACCGCGTGGCGGGCTGGCCTTTTGATGAGGCCCCTCCTCTTCACAGCCACACGCATCAGGCGTTTAAAGGGGTGTGTTGTTTTTCATCTTTTGAAATCTGTTGCTTTCTGTGCCTTTCAGGAGCCTATTAAAATTTGCAAAATGTTTGGTTAAGCTCTGTAGGGTTATGGAAAGCCCTGTTCATAGAAACTCTAGTCTCTGTTCCACCACTGACGAATTGTGTGACTTTGGGCAAATACTTCGCATTTTGTAAATGGATATTATTAACCTACCAGAAGGCAGGCACTAGACTAAATGGACGTCCTGCTTCAGCTCTGAGAGTCGGATGGTCTCTGGCTGACTGCCCATTCCTCCATTACTGGCAGTTCCTGTTGCCATTATGTTCAGTTCAAACACAGCTTTCACACCTTTCTGTCCTCCAGGTGAGAGAGACTGAAGATCAGTAGGTCTTGACAACTCATTGAATGTGAACATTGAGAGACCCCGTCGTGTCTTTTTTTTTTTTAAATAAATTTATTTATTTTTGGCTGCGTTGGGTCCTCGTTGCTGCGCGCGGGCTTTCTCGTTGCAGTGAGCGGGGGCTACTCTGTTGCGGTGCGCGGGCTTCTCATTGCGGTGGCTTCTCTTGTTGCGGAGCACGGGCTCTAGGTGCGCGGGCTTCAGTAGTTGTGGCTGTTGGGCTTCAGTAGTTGTGGCTCGCAGGCTTAGTTGCTCCGCGGCATGTGGGATCTTCCCAGCCCAGGGCTCAAACTCGTGTCCCCTGCATTGGCAGTCGGATTCTTAACCACTGTACCACCAGGGAAGTCCCCCAACTGTGTCTTGAGGGCATTGTTTTTCAAACTTAAAGATGTACTTAAAAATGACCCTAAGAAACTTCTGGAGCATTTGTCAAAAATACAAATTCACAGTCTCCACTCCATACCCTAAGAATGGATCTTCAGGGGTGGGGCCTGGGTGATTATTTTTATCAAGTTCCTAAGTAATTCTTGTGATTAAACAAAAGTGGGAAGTTGCTCTCTAGGGAATTGAATATAGTAGGCACTCAGTAAATGAACACATGTCTATTCTACTAACCCATTTCATTTTTCTTCCTGTAGTTTTACAGATTAAAGTCCACAATCCTAGAATTCAGAAAAACACTATTTGCAGGAGAAAAAACTAAACATTGGCTGCACTGTACTTAGTGCTCTGTGATGCTTACGTTTGTTGATAGCAAATGTGATAGGTTTCTTTTAAACCTATTTGGGAACCTAGGCAGAAGGATGAAACAGTAGAGCTGTACGAACATTATTCTTAGGCTCTATGCCATGGACTACATTTTAGATGAGATGGTGAAATTGGATATTTTGGTTTTTAAGTCAGTGAGTTACTTAATAGACAGCCCTGCAGTCTGCTTTACACTAAGTTCACTTGTGGCAGGCATACTGTATTTGTAATCATTTTGCTTTTAATTTTAATTTCGAATATATGGTCTTTGATACTGAAGGTTACACTTGGAAAAGGAACATTGCCCTGTACTAAGCCGTATATACTTATATTGCTTTGTCTGGAATGCATTTGCAGGCCGTGTGCCTTGGAGCACGGTTGTCACAGGGATGTGTAACTACATTTTAAAAATCTCTTTAATTTTTTCAGACTACTGAGTCACTGTTGGATAAATCCCATGATTCTGTATTAAAACTTATTTTGGTTAATGATTCCTACAAAATAATTTTTTACTTAGCTAATGCAGAGAATAGGCCCCAGTACCTCGACTTCCAAATCTTCTTTCCTTCTCTGAACAGCATGAGAATGACATGAGTTACGACTGATTAAAACTATATAGTTTTAATTTTCTGTTGCAAAAGTTTTATATACATATACACTCATATATAATGGAAAATTGGGAAATCACTGAAAAATATTCAGTATATAGAAGCAAGTCACCCATAATGCCAACATCGGACTTCACCTCTGCTTTACGTAATTTTGACCTTCTACTATGTCTGATTCTTTTGGTTTCTCGACAGGCCCTGACTAGTAAAACTTGAACTTGTACATGTTGCTCATTCTGCTTGATATCGGTTCATCTGAAGCAAGGACAGAATGGGTATTGAGATATTTTCAGATGATGTCCTCATGGTGGAATAATTTAATAATGAAGTCTCAGCAGCCCTTTGCATGGGCACTTGCAGTCAGGAAGTACGCTATTTCATGAAGGTGTTTTGTGCCCGGCGTGCTGCCTTGGATTTTGACCCTCCCAGCCTCTTGGATCTTTCTTTTCCTGTCAGATTTTACAGTCACCCTCCTAGGCAGAGCCCATCCTCAGATCACTAGAACTGTAAAGGTGATAACTGGCTAGTCTCCTTTCTCCTGTTTTCTCCTTTCAATCCCTACAAGGCTCCCAGAGACATTCCTCTGTGATGTTCTCCTGTTCTGCTCCTGAAGCTCGCGGTGGCTTCGACGGCTGTAGACGTCCAGGTGTGTCAGCAGCGGCCCTTCCTACTTCACCAGCTTATCCGTTACTCGCCGAGGCAGTCTGTGCTCTGGCCGGGAAAAGCTGTGCACGGCCCCTCCCTCTGCCTTTGCTCCTGCCTTGCCTTCACCGGCAGTTTTCTTCCCTCTTCTGTCTTGCAGTTCATGTCCCTGTTTTCCTTCAGAACGCCGGGAAGCCTTCCTCTCTGAGCTGCTGTACATCTGCCAGCACATTATCATTTCGTGTTTGTCCAAATGTCATTTTTTAAAACTATTTACTCAACCAGTTAACATCAGGGACCTGCCATCTCTTCTGTTTTTCCCACAGTGCCCTGCATTGGTTTAGACATCTGAGTCAATTTAACTTAAACCAATACAGACTTTGGTATTTTTCAGAGAGGGAAAGTGAGGCTTTGGTAGGAAGGTGTTCCCTGCTGCATGCGGCATGCCGGAACCCAACCGGTGTCACGCCAGAGTTGATGGAGGGAGTTAAGATGACAGAACAACGTATTAAAAAAGAAAAAAAAATAGCAAATAGAAACACCATCCTCTCCAACTTTCATCATAGAGCAAGTGTTTTGTGAGAAATTTCTTTTTTTTTTTTTTTTTGGCACTCATGGTTATTTATTTTATTCTGTGGGTTATGATCCATTACTATTTATTTTGCTATTCAAATTGTGCGGGAAATCCTTGTTTAAAAATTAGCCAATAGAGTCACTGGGAGCAGAGCTAAGAGGCCGGCCGTTGTTTAGGTCTCCTCTCTGCCTTTTCTTCTTTCTCTTGGAAGGTCCTCGGGCTGGGGTTTGTGCTCACCCGAGGCTGGGGGTGGAGGAAACAGGCAGGGTGGGCGGGGATGCTGCTGACACAGGTGCCGGCAGGCTCCGGATGAAGACAGCTCTGTCCACACGTGCAGCACTTGCTTCCTGCTTCAGACCCAAGCCCTCCGTTACAAAATAATTCAGATCTTGTTAGTTTCTAAATAATCTGGTGGGAAGACACTGAGCGTCTGTATTGTCTTCCTCTGAGGTTTAGGTAGGGATTTAACTTCTAGTGTCTAGATCATCAGGGCATTTGAGGGCTAGTGAAAATGTAAGATCCCGACGTAATCATCTCTGCTGAGTATGACCACGGATGAAATAACCTCACTGGAAAATTTTACCTCTCTCCTCCGAAATAAAAGTTTTTATTCTAAGGTAACAAATAATCAGAAGATTTTAAAGGTTGACAAAACACCTGAATCCACGGAAGTGTGGGTCAAAGCAGGCTGGAGCAGTGATGACTCTTCACTGTAACAGCAACACATGTAGGGCCTTGGCAGTTCCCCCCGAAAAAGAAAATTAATGATTAATGATAAGGGGTAAACCTTAGAAAGGAAGAGGCTCGGTTTTAATACCAAGGAGAGAAATTAAGGTGAATATGAAGGGAGAGAGGGAGTGAGAAAGAAACATCAAGGCATCTGAGCACCGGTCAGGGCACAGAAGTTGCCATTTGGTGATGTGTGTTAGAGCCAAATTATAGGACAAAGATAGAAGGTGGAAAGGACAGAGCGGAAGAAGTGACTACAGGTGAGGACACAGTCGGGCTCCCATCTCGGGAGCATCTTGGGCTGCTCTGCCGTCTCCTTCTGTCTTGTGGCGCTATGATTCTTCGGCCCAGGTCCTGGCCCTGTCACCCGCTTTGCCCTGTGGTGCAGCCTCCTGACACCAGTGACTCCCCGGGCCTCAGAAGGGGAAGCGTGAAGACAGATGCAGTGACTTAAATTAGCCCGGGAGCCTGGAGGGAACAGCGATGCTGCCGCTGCCCCTTCCTCTGCCCCTCCTCCGACCTCCCTCCCTTTCTTTCTTCCTTACCTGGTAGCGTAACAGTCCCAGAGGGGAATCCTGCAAATTCTGGGGCTGGCAGAGAAGCGGGAGTCATTGTCTTGGAGCAATGGAAATCCTCCACCACAAAGGAAATTGTCTGCTCACCATGCTTTTTGAGGAGCCATTGTCCAGGAGTTACGTTTTAACTTGTCTGTTGGAGGATGCAGACTGACTCCTCAACGTGACTGCCCGATGATCACATCCGCCCTGCTACTCTGTCCTTGTCAGGGCAACTTGCTAAGACCTGAGATGCGCTGACGGCGATCTCATCATATCCTTAGATAATCCTTAGATGTTACGTGATCACAGGTGAGGAAACAACAGGCTGGAGGATGTGACTCTTGCTGTGACAGTTTTGCATCTTCGTAGAGGAGCTGAACTTAGGAACAAGGTCTACTGAGTCTTGGTCCACAGGTTTTCTTTGTTTTGTTTTGTTTTGTTTAAACAATACACCATAAAACCTCGCTTGTTTCTAAGTTCCTAGGGTTGGTTTTGGCATCAAGGGGAAAAGAAACTGAGCCGGCCTAGGATGGAGGTGGTTGGCACAGAGAGACAGACAGGAGCCTGTGGTGGAGGATTTTGTGATTGTCGAGCTTCGTAGCTGCCGCTTTCACTGTCAGTGGAGCGGAGCAGGGGGCCGGCAGCTACCCCTGGCCTGGCTGGTGTCCCATTTTTGAGGCCCCAGGGTTATTTTTAGCCTCAGGGCCTTGGAAGCAGGTGTGGTCCAGGCTTGAAGGCCACGCCTGGAATCTGTTCAAGTCTTGTGCACGTCTGTTTAGGAGCTGAGGACAGTGACGGGGCCGCTTAGCGACTCTGTGAAAAGAATTTGTGCTTTTCCAGTGAGGAGTAAAAGTCACACGGTGTTTCATTTGCGATGCTTTAGGTAGGTTTGTTTTGGAAACTTTATAAATTGAAATACATTTTAAGAGTGGTAGGGAATATATTAGAAAGCTAGCTATGAGTCCTTTGTATACAGAAAAAAAACCCTTGGGTATTAAAAGAGTTACACCTCAGCTGACCCTTTTGAAAAGTCCAGGTTTATAGTCATAAGTGTGTAATTTGAAATTTGATTTTTCTCACCCCCCAAACGTTATTGTTATTAAAATAATCCTTTGTAAGTCCTTTTGTGAAGTAGAGATTCAGCTTTTTACCTTGAGAGTAAACATCAGCTTCCCTATATCGGGTTTGTTGATATTCTTGCTTTGCCCAAACCCACACTTTTTTGTCGTCGTTGTGTGTGTGTGTATACATTTTTTTTTTTTTTTTGGCTGTGCCACGCGGCTTGTGGGATCTTAGTTCCCTGACCAGGGATCGAACCTGGGCCCAAGGCAGTGAAAGCACCGAGTCCTAACCGCTGAACTGCCAGGAAATTCCCAGCCCACACTTTTCTTGACAGCGCTGTTCAGGAGGGCTAGAGCCCCCAGGACCCGGGTCTGCGTGGATGTCATGCCCTTTCTCTAATTTTTTTCTGCACTTTCCAATATTATGGGAAAGAAAAGAATATAAGAAATGTTACCCTTACCCAAGCAAAACTATTATGACATTTTTGAATATATATGTTTGTGTGTTTGTATATATGTGGGTGTTTGAGGTTCTGCTTTACCTACTGTTCTGTACTTTGATTTTACTCTCTTTATATATCATGATTATCTTTCATTATTGGTCATGTTTACTTTGGTCGTAATATCTTTAGTAATTTAGCTCTTTGTCAGGAAAGTACACCTGTTAGATAGTGGAATTTTGCTGTTTGGGGGTAGGTGGGCTAACTGGTGCATGGATAAAGATGATAAGTTTATATTAGCATTACCTACCCCCCTGAATACAGTAATCTCTCTTACAAAGGCCTTGTGGTAAGGATTCGATACACCTTCTGACAAGGAGAGCTCCTTGAAAGCATTTTTCTTTATTTTAACGTAAACCTCCTTTAAATGATTTCCTTGTTGTATAGCTCTATTCAACCATGCATCTTGTTCAACATGTCTTTGATGTTTTCCTACATTCTGTGTTATAAAGCCAAGATTCTGTTATTAGGTACTACACATTTGTGGAGTTGGAAGAATTGTATTAAATTAGCATTAATAGTAATCTTCCTTGTTACAGTGTTTCTTTTTATTTCTTTGCCAAGTAATGCACTAACATAGGAACCACAGCTTCTTCCTTTGTAGTTTTGAGGAAGAAACTATACTAAACTTTCTTGTGTGTTTGTGTGTGTGTGTATATATTTTACGCTTAAGTTAAAGGTTCAAATGACTAAAACTGCTTCATTTCCAAAAGATATAACCATAGTTCTGAAGGAAGACTGAACACCTGCCACATCTTTTCCTGGCATTTGCCCAATTCAGCATTACCTTGGTCAACATATTCATTGGCCTCAAGCCCTCACATAGAGAACTAGTCTCCCAGGCGTCCACGTAGCCATCTTCCACCTCCCTCATGGGCTTTACTTGACCATCAGAGCAAGGACTTCTCTGACTACTCTGTTTAAAACTTTAACCCCTCCACCTCCGTTCTCCTTCTTCTTTCCCTGCTTAATTTTTTCTCCATGGCACTGATCACCATCTCTCACGCGACACGTTTTGTTGTTGTTGCTGTTTATTGTGCATCTCGTCATTCAGTTAGAAACTCCAGGAGGACAAGAGATTTTGCCTCGTTCGTTTTGGTTGCATTTCCACAGCAGTGCCTGACACTTATTAGGTGCCCGATAACCATTTGTTAGTTGACTGAATGAGCTGCAGTAGGCCTGACAGATGCTCAGGAAAACCAGGATGTACCAATTATTCCCCAGCTAACATTCTGAATCTCTCCTCCCCTGCCTCCAGCCCAGCTTTATTGCAAATATCCTTGCACAACGGGTTCTCCTCAGCTCTCAGATTAAACCAGCCTCTGGGCACATTCCTCTTGCCAGCCACTCCATCCAGGGGTCCTTCATTCCCACCCCCTCAAGACTACTGCTTCTGGGGGTGTAGAGTCCGTCGTTTTCAGGCAGGGTGCCAGGAGGAAGCTTTAAATGCAGAAGGGTAAGTGAGGGAGCCCTGGGGCAGGAGTGTGTCGGGGATGGATAACTGGCGTGGAGGCAGGAAAGAGGAGGGGAGGAGGGGGGAGGAGGTGGAGTGGGGCGGAGAGCTCAGGTGGGTCAGGGAGGCAGAAGCTGGTAGAACAGGTGACCATGAACGGGAGGCTTCCGGTGAGCCAGTTCCAGGAGCGCAGTGCCCTTCCTCAGCAGAAACTTGGGGAAGGCTTCTCCCAGATCTGGGCTCTGCCTGGGCCGGTCTGTGTCTGCAGCAGAGGCCTTGTACCAGGTCTCTGAAGGATGGCTACTCTTCCAGCCTTTGTCTGTGGACCCTTGAGATGCGTGTAAACAGCCTGAGCCTCTGATGAGAGCGGGTTCTTCCTGCAGTGCTGTGAGTTGCTGAGAGACGGTTGTTGGATTTTTCCAGTGCTGACAAATGTTGTCTCCACGCCTAGCTCTGCCTAGACAGTGATTCAAGCAACCTCTATCCCGTCATCGCCACCACTAGTCAGGTTGCGTCCTCTATGCTGGGGTAAGAAAATATGGCCAAGGCAGGAATAGGTGACTGAGAAGTGCGTTAAGCTCGTATAGCCCTGTTGGCTTTGGTGAGGATGGTTTCGGGGTTTGTTTTTGTTTCTTTATGGCATACGTTTTACCAAATACCAGACCTCAGAACTTCTGTCAGGGTTAACCCGCAGCGTGTGAGGCAGAGAAGCGTTAATCAACGTAGGATTAAAATGGTCCGAGTCCAAGATGCTCAAGCTTCCGGACATCATGGCCGCCTTTTTTCCCTTTTGATTTGTTGAGTTTTGTTTTTTTTTAATTTATTTATTCATTTATTTATTTTTGGCTGTGTTGGGTCTTCGTTTCTGTGCGAGGGCTTTCTCTAGTTGTGGCAAGTGGGGGCTACTCTTCATCGCGGTGCGCGGGCCTCTCACTGTCGCGGCCTCTCTTGCTGCGGAGCACAGGCTCCAGACGCACAGAGCTCAGTATGTTGAGTTTTTCTCTTATTAATAGTCTGTGTGTAAGGCTCTGCTGATAGCCTGTTTGGTGTATCCTGTTGCCTATTTCTTCAGTTTTACTGGAGGAAAAAAAAAATTTAAGACTGGCTTGTAGTTTAATAGCTAAACTACAAGCCAGTCTTAAACTTCTCACCTGATTATATGCTTTCCATAAATTCTCTGAGAATCTGAACTTGAGCTGAAGCCCAACCAGAGAAGGCTTGGTCACTGTCCTCAGCTTTGGGGTCCTTTCCCCTTTCCTGAGAATTCCTTTGAAAAAGGAAGGTTTTAAAATGGAACTGGGGGGTGGGATGGGGGGCAGCCTGTGGGCCCGGATGTGGGCACCGGGACAGCTGTGCCGGCGACAGCCCCAGAGGGAGAATCGTGTGCGAGAAAGGGCCTCACCTCTTTCCTGGTGGGATAGACCCAGTGCAGTGTGACCCGCCGAGAAGCCAGGATCGTATCTGGGAAGGCGAAAAGAATAACGCCTCATCTGAGAAGAGGAGGGAGACGCTTACCAGTCATTTAAAAACGACCTCAATCTTTAAAACATTTGCTGGTTGGACACTAGCTTTAAAGGCTGCAAGTCAAGTAAAGGCTGCAGTCAAAACAGAACGCTTTTCCTCTCCGCTGATTACTCTAATGGCAAACACTGGTTCTTAGCCAGTTGAGCTTTATTTCGTTCTTTTAATTACATTGATCATCAAAATAGTCTTAGACTTAACAGTTCTCCCACATAACTAATTCAGGGGTATTCTTTAGTCCATTGATACTCTTGCGAAGTTGGATGTAGAGTGAGTTTGAACAAATAACACTCTCCTAATTTCCATTATAAAGTCATAGATGCATTTCCATAGGTAACCGAGTGGAATCTCAAACGTAAGTTACACAGAAAAACTTCAAATATTGTATGTTAGGGTGAAAGGTTCTTACACAGTTTATGTCAGTATTAAATGTTATAAAATAGGAAACGTAAATTGTTTGCTGAAATGTAAAATATACCACAATTGGCCCTTCTTTAGGGGATCTGCCCACGTTGTTCCCTGATGTGTGTATTTTGTTATACTAATATATGGCCTCTGCGTCTCTCCATCTTTTCATAAATAAAGTCTTTTAAATCCTTTATTTCTGAAACTAGGATACTTTGTAAATATTTGTTTAGTGGACCTGGTTAAGGTTACTAGTCTTCGGTATAATAAATACTGACCTTTTTTTAAATTAAATTAAATTTAATTTTTAATTTTTTTAACATCTTTATTGGAGTATAATTGCTTTACAATGGTGTGTTAGTTTCCGCTTTATAACAAAGTGAATCAGTTATACATATGTCCCCATATCTCTTCCCTTATTTTTTTTTTTCTAAATAGAAAACTCTCTTGTATGTCTATAGAAGGGTTATGTCACTGTCTTCTGAAGGCTGGCTGCCTCCTAGATTTTCTCGATGGTGGACTAGGACGTCCCATCACCCTTCTCTTGAGGAGAGTGTCTCTGCTGCCCCAGCCCCATCTCCTGGGTAGCACCGTGGTCCAGGGCTCCCTCAGCACGATCCCCAGGCAGCCCAGAGGGCAGCCCAGGTGGGAGACCTTGAACAGCGCTCTGAGGTCTGCAGGGACGGGGTGGCAGCAGAGTGGCGCGGCTGAAGGCCTTGACCTTCGGCGGCCCCATGGCCTCCATACAGGGAGCTTGTGGTGCTGCCCTCTCTTTGGGTGGGAACAGCCCAGGTTGCAGCAGGTTGTCCTTTAAGAGAAAAATTTCGTGCTTCCTTGAACACGAGTGTCACAGTTTACATTTCCCTTGAGTCAGAGTAGCTCCAGAGGATACTCTCCCATTAGGATGCCATAAAGCAGCTTGCTGACCCTTCAAGCGCATTGTCGTGAATTACTCCTCAGCCTTTTGGTCCTCAGGTAAACAGCCGATTGGGTGTAATGCTAGAGGAAAGGGGGAGCTGTCTTTTTTTTTTTTTAACATCTTTATTGGAGTATGATTGCTTTACAATGGTGTGTTAGTTTCTGCTTTATAACAAAGTGAATCAGCTATACATATACATATATCCGATATCTCTTCCCTCTTGTGTCTCCCTCCCTCCCACCTTCCCTATCCCACCCCTCTAGGTGGTCACAAAGCACCGAGCTGATCTCCCTGTGCTATGCGGCTGCTTCCCCCTTGCTATCTATTTTACATTTGGTAGTGTATATATGTCAGTGCCACTCTCTCACTTCATCACAGCTTCCCCTTCCCCCTCCCCATGTCCTCAAGTCCATTGTCTAGTAGGTCCGTGTCTTTATTCCTGTCCTGCCCCTAGGTTCTTCAGAACCTTTTTTTTAGATTCCATATATATGTGTTAGCATACGGTATTTGTTTTGCTCTTTCTGACTTACTTCACTCTGTATGACAGACTCTAGGTCCATCCACCTCACTACAGGTAACTTAGTTTCGTTTCTCTTTATGGTTGAGGAATATTCCATTGTATATATGTGCCACATCTTCTTTATCCATTCATCTGTTGATGGACACTTAGGTTGCTTCCATGTCCTGGCTATTGTAAATAGAGCTGCAGTGAACATTGTGGTACATGACTCTTTTTGAATTATGGTTGGGAGTTGTCTTTTAAGGTTAAGTATTTCTACATGTTTTATTTAGATTTCCAAAAGTGCATGTATGGGAGACCCATGGATATATAGGTTGTATTACATTCTAACTAAATTTGGAAGAAATCAAATTGGAGTATTTTAAGTGAAAGAAAAAGCAGGATGTGTAACAGTACTGTGTATCCAGTTGAACAGAGAAGGAAAAGGAAAAGAATATATAGTGTTTTATTCTATTTTCATTTTAAAAAATCTTTGGAAGAAATCAGAAGAAACTATTAACAGTGTTTACCAGTTAGAGGGCCAGGGAGGACCTGGGCAGGCGGAGGACAAGGGTGGGAGAAGGATTTTCGATGTGCTCATTTTTTTCACTTAAATGTATTTGTTGGACTTTGAATATAATGGCAATTTTA
This sequence comes from Lagenorhynchus albirostris, assembly GCF_949774975.1. Taxonomy (NCBI): domain Eukaryota; kingdom Metazoa; phylum Chordata; class Mammalia; order Artiodactyla; family Delphinidae; genus Lagenorhynchus; species Lagenorhynchus albirostris. The sequence goes on from NC_083105.1 coordinate 94,768,744, forward strand.
ACAGTTTTATTGAAATATAGTGGACAAACACTGGATGGATAAAGTATACGTATTCATAGTGTGTATACAGTTTTCTATTTTTTATTTTTTTTGAGCCATGTGACTATACTTTGTATGAAAAATAGAAAGAAATCAATTAAAACTTTTAAAATTGTCTAAGAAAATAGGTAAATAGCAAAGCTGGCCTGCCCTGGGCTTTGCTATATGCACTTGGGCCCCCGTGTTCCATCTAAAAATTTGTATGCCTTCTGACTTCTTGAAGAGATTTTGGGGTAAGATGAGCTTGTTGGGGTGCCACCTATCAAATATTCTCCTGTCATCTCTTAAATCCTACTTGATGCAGGAGATTCCGAGAACAAAACTATCACAGATGCGTCCCTGGTCTCAGCGTGTTGACCTTCTTCGGAAAGAACAGTGAATGGAGAGAAATTTCTAAATTAGAGCTGTAGCCTGGGATGCGGTCTTCCCCAGAATTCTGTAGCTGCAAGTGAACGAGGTTTAAGGCTGTTGTTACCTCACCTTCCACAGCCCCTTGGCAGCCTCGGCCTCCTCTGTAGTCACCTGGGACCTCAGAACATCAGATGTTGCGCATGAAGGTGCTGCCAGAGGGCTCCAGCTGGCCGCAGGACAATGTGAGAGGCGTAACTTTACCCCCAGTTCACCTTCACTGTTTTGTTTCAGCTACATCCTCATGTCAGGGTCACTTTGACCAGACCTCTTCTTGGTCAGGGAAAGGGTCTTTTTCTATCCGGAACGACCGACTCTGGTTCTCTGGGGAGGAATGACCGTTTTCTTCCTGGTGAACCTGTTGGCCGCAGCCTGCCTTGGGTTTCAGTGATCTGGGCTTCTGAGAGTTGGCTGGAGGGAAGCAAAGATGAGAACTTTCTCACTCAGCTTTTGCATGTTTGCCGTCTTCTCCCTCCCTTTGTCCCTCGATCTGCTAACCCAGATAACTGCTTTGTCCTGCCCGGTTTGCACCACTGAGAGGAGCCAATGGGGCCCAGAGACTCAGGCCATTGTTGGCATCCACTTGCTCCCGTTCTCGGGTTTCCACTTTCTGCGCTGCCCGGGCTCCCGCGTGGACAAGTCACGTCACTCTGTCTCAGCGCAGCTTCACTGTGGGGACAGGTTCTTAGGAAAACAGGGTAACCCGGGAGTGGGAGCCCCGGGGAGGGAGTCAGGCCATCCGAGCCCAGGACCTTGCGTGGCTGTGAACCGTGTCACCGGGCAGTCAGGACTTGAGTCAGAAATACCCTGGGTAGGTGCTGTGCGAATGTGCATTGGTTGATTGAGTAGGACAAATTCTCTGCTCTGGTTTCTCCAGTCGAAGGTAGAGATGACTTTTGTGCTTCATTGCCATTAAGCTGTACTAAAAATAATACATCCGTATAATGAAGATACGAAATGGACAAATAATGTGTTATGTGGAGCTGATTTGTGAGACGTGAGGCTAGACGCGATGGCTTCTCAGGTGCCTTCTAACGCCGTGGATGTCTGGCTCCGTGAGAAGCGGCACAGCCTGGCTGAAGCCGGACTGTAGCAGGATGGAATTGCCCCGTCTTTATCTGCTGAGGGATGCCTTTCAGATTCCAGATGCAAGGCAGCTCTGTTCACCATTGGCATCTTTACAGCATTTTTCCTCCTTTCTCTGTGTGATGACCAGTTGCTTTCTGACTTACTCTCTTTAGATAACTGACATAATTTCATCCTCAAAACAAACTTTGTGAGGAGACAAGGCCAATACTATATGTCCCTTTTAGAGATGAGGAAAGCGTGGTCAGAGGGGTTAATATGGTTTGTCCGAAGTTACGTAACAAGTACAGGGCGAGGCCACTCCTCTCTCTATCCTGTCTACTCCTACTTCTCCATGCTTCAGCTTCTAATTTCTAAGTCTGAAATTAGGAAACAGGACCCCATGATGTTTGAGGGGGCCTATCATCCTAATCCAAAATCAGTTAATCACATATGAATTATTCAGTATCTTAAATCATTTTTGGAACAAGGAGGATTTTACTAACTTGTAACAGTGTAAATTGAATATCTTATGTGCAGAACACTGTGGAAGGAAGAAATACAGTACAAAACGTCTGCCATCAGGTAGTTTAACCTCCAGAAGTCGAATGCCGACAGTGGACGTCTAGTTTTATGTAGTAGGGCATTTCCTATAAGCAGAGATGGACCGGGGAGATCGGAACGTGAGAATATTGAAGGTCCGGGTGCGGGCTTAAGCTCTGGGCACAAAACTCCGACTAGCGTTAACCAGGAAATGGTCTATCTTAGGAGTCTGGCAAGAATAAGTAAGCATCAGGTCCAGTATTAAGGGCTCTCGTATGCCTGGGTTGCTGACCTAGAGTCCAAGGTCAAGGTGTGAGATTTTCTGAGGCTGGGAATCAGGGAGTCTCTTAAAAATGAGGTACAAGAAAAAGCGAACTGGAAGCGGAGGACCGGCCAGGATCTTAGCTGTGAGTCGGCCTGGGGCGGAGTGGATGCCTCACAGGCCCCCAGCAGCTAGTTCAGCACTTGGTGTGACAAGTACATCAGTCATTGCCCCTCCTCTTCCTTAAAAGGCAGCTGAAATTTACAGAACCTCCCATTTTCCTGCCTCTTCTTCCCGAGGGTAGTTTCAAGGAATGCTCACAGCACACACACTCCATTTATCATAGTAATTCTCAAGCCATCAGGAAAGGTTTTTATGTCCTGACAACGTCAGATTGCTAACCTGATCTTAGGTGGTGGTTTTTTGTGCTATTTTCAAGAAATAAGCAAATAAAAGCTGGAATAAAAATGCTTGGACTGGCTTTTTACAGCTCTTTTCATTTCATACTGTAAGTCAAGTAGTTCTGGGCCCCCAGGTGATTATATATAATTCATGACTCTGTCTTGTTTTGTCATCTTTGAGTTTTTATATTTTGCGGTGAAAGCGAATCATCATTAGTACGTTTCCTGAAGCCATACCTACTTGTCCTTTTTGTTTGTTTGTTCAAATGAAACAGTGCATCAAGCATGGAATTAGATTAATGGGGTAAATATTATGAATCATACACTCCCTCTAATCCGATGCTCTTTCTTTTTCTGACCCCCGTGTTTTGTTTTCCGTCTGTCATTCTCTCTCCATGTAGGCTTTTCAGCCCCATGTAAAGCTGTTGGCGCGAGGGAACAGAGGTAAAGAATGATGTAATGCACTGGCTGCCCCAAAGCATCTTTTGTTGGAATGGTTATTCCAGTCATCTCTTTATGAATCAAGTGTGAGGGGCTGCTTTGTGGCAGGAGGCCTCTGCGAGAGCACATCAACGGGAAAGAGAAAGAGACATTCACTTGGAGGGCTCTTGCTGAAAATGGGTTTAACTCTCCTCTTGCCAGTCGCCACCAGCCTGACCTCATACATTTCAGTACAATGGAGTGGCTGAGCCTTTGAGCACACCACCATTACATCATCGTGGCAAATTAAAGGAGGAGGTGGGAAAAGAGGACTTATTGTTGTCATGGCCCATGAGATGATTGGAACTCAAATTGTTACTGAGAGGTTGGTGGCTCTGCTGGAAAGTGGAACGGAAAAAGTGCTGCTAATTGATAGCCGGCCATTTGTGGAATACAATACGTCCCACATTTTGGAAGCCATTAATATCAACTGCTCCAAGCTTATGAAGCGAAGGTTGCAACAGGACAAAGTGTTAATTACAGAGCTCATCCAGCACTCAGCCAAACACAAGGTACATGCTTGCTTGTTTTTTCCTTTTTAAACTAAATGGACCTGCTGAATGGGGAATCATTTTAAATGAAGCCTCATTTTTAAGGGGAGAAAGTAATTTGAGGAAGTTTGGGTTGCTTTTTCTAAACGGTGATACCTTATGCTGCCTCAGAATAATTCACTAATTGTAGACACTGTCACACCTCAGGATGTTTCTAAGCTACACAGAAAGCTTAACTTGTTTTTATTTGATCCAGTGCTATGTTTCCCTATTAATGCTAAAAATTGTTTCATTAATTTAACACAAATAAAAAGTTATGGCTAATACAGTATATTATAATACTCAATTGTTAGCAGTTATATAATAGTATATGGTCTGTATATTATTAATAACTAATACATGGTTTTATGTTGTTTACAAATGTACTGAAAGGAAATCGTTCTTTTCAAGTGCCTTGACAAGAAAGTAGAAACGAATTATATTACAAGTGTTTTTTGTTTGTGGGAAGTTAAGGTAATGGTCAGAATTTAAGGATCTTCAAGGAGAGTTTTTCTTAGGATACCAGACTGTCAGCTTTGTGGTAGGTAAGGCTATTTGTTTTGTTCAGGAATAAAAATGAGTTCGTGCTTTAATCTTGCGAAAAGCTGATTTGTTACCGAGTAGAAACCATTTTAAATGTTTCTTTAGTTCGGGGGATCGGGATCGTTACGTTTATTTTGCGTATTATTTTGTTGTACATGTTTTTAACCCTGTTATCGTGTTAAGGATTTAAAACTAAGGAGTTTTGAGCACATTTACACAGAAATAGCATCAAGTTTGCCTTGCAAATGTTGATTTTTGCAAACATTTAAACCGTGCGTATGCTTGGTTTATCCAGTACATTGGACCACATCTCATTTTTATTCAGATTATTAAGGAAAACAGGAAGCAGTTACTTGCTTCAGCAGCAGAGGTGTATGGGATTATTTTCCTCGCTTTCCTCCCTGACAGCCTCACGTTTGCATTTTAGGTCGACGTTGATTGCAGTCAGAAGGTTGTAGTTTACGATCAAAGCTCCCAAGATGTGGCCTCTCTGGCCTCAGACTGTTTTCTCACTGTACTCCTGGGTAAACTGGAGAAGAGCTTCAGCTCTGTTCACCTGCTAGCAGGTAAGGCTTGTGGTACAACTGTGAGGGCTCGCAACCTCCTTGAGCCTGTGAGTACGCAGGGTTCCACAACGAGCTCGAAGTATACTAGGTGGACGCAACTTTGAGGTCACTGTGTAAAATGACTTATTTATAGCTTCTGATCGACGTAACTATCCTAGTTAACCTGAATGCTGTTGTTCTTCCCCGTTGGTCAGTGTATTTCTGATTTAGCTCAAATGCCTCTTCATCGGGTATTTATTAGCCAGAAGTGCCGTGTAGGTCTGTGCGCCCGTGTAGATCTACGAACACCGAATGCTCTGCATTTCAGCTCGCTCTCAGTGCCCACCCCCAAGGAGAGGACCCGCCCAGTATTCGATGTGAACCCCTGTTAAACATTTTTGGTTGAAGTGGACTCCAGCAATAAGATCACCCATCTTGGACGTTATGTACAATGAGATAGAAAGAGAATGTGTGCGGAATATTTCTTCCAATAATGAGAGGGAAAATTTTAAAACTAACTTACGTATTTTTGTTTTGTTTTCACAACTGAAAAGAGTCTCAACTTGCAAATGCTAAGCAACCGGCTGACTTTGTAAAGCGCACGGAAAGGACTAACTATTTTATATCTGCCCTAAAGGAGGGTGGTGTGGGAGTTCCATCTCATCAAATTCCAAAGCAGACTGTTCATCCTTTGCTTTCCCTGTTTGGCAGACAGCACCGAAGCCCTTTCACTCACTCTGGCTCCCAGAGCAGGGAATACAGTTTGACAATGCGCAGTAACCTTTACCACAAAGCCGCTGTGTCCAGCAGATTCTGCCACAGTGATCGGCAAGATCGCTTTTAAAAATCTGATCTAAGAAAAACAAAATATTGACAGATATTGTCACTTTCGCACCTTTCGTCTTTTGTTGCAGGGAGAGTCCGGTGAGCTTGATGTTACTGGCAACTGATGGTTAGACTGTGGACATTTCAGCTGGAAGAGAATAGGCTGAATCAGTTGTTGGTTTGTTACCACGTTTAAACTCCCTGAAGGTTTCAATGAGACTTCTGTGTCTTCATTTCTCCCTCGTCAGCTTTTGCTCCCGGTTTCAAAGAGTAAAGCATCGTTACCTGTCACTTTCAGGTCGTCTGTTGGCACACGTTTCATCTATGCTGCAATTCTGTCCTAAAGTGAAGCCAGCTCGGTCTCAGAACGGAGCTCTCAGAACTCTGTAATGGAGAATTATAGCATTAGGTTCTGTGTCTCTTGGTAGGCACGGTCTTTCACTGGGAGTGTAAGTGTGTTACACCTGACAGCTGTTATTAGAGTCCCACTCACCTCGGTTGCTGAGTTTAGGAACGCAGTCGTGCTTCTTGGAGCCACTGTGAGGGACTTTACCTTGGAAAGGTAAACTGGAACTATCGACGGAACCAGGGTTTTTCTTAAAGAGGGTGCACCCAGAGGGAAGGCGATTATCCCTCTTTGCTCTTGTTTGAGACGCTTTTCTCTACGGGGGCTCTGACCCGACGGCTTGGCCAGGCAGATGCTCCCGGAGGAATGAGCTCATGTCGAGTTTTAGTTACTCAAGTCGTCTCTCCTCTTTCCCGAGGAGCTCTCCCTTGTTATGTGGAAGGTTCCTTCCAGCCATGTGCGGCTTTGGGAGGGGTGCTCACTGGGCAGTAAGGAAGGAAAAGGACTCATTCTGACCCTCGAGATCAGCCCTAGGGATACGTGGGATGGTGCTGGTCAGAACCCCTGGCATCCCCACTTTGTACCAGAAGTGGGTCCTAGGCCTAAAGGAAAGCCCGTCGAGGCAGCTCCGAGAACCACATACGTGTATTCACAGCTCCGTCTCGTCATCCACACTCCAGAATCCTGTATTTCTTTCAGCTTAGAAGGTGGCTTCAGGGACTGAATGCCCTTGTTTGGGCGTTTCTGAGCAGCGAGATTTCTTAGGACACCTCAGAGAGGGTTCCGGATGATTAAAAGCCTCTCGGCCATCCCAAAGCTTCTGACCGGTTGGAAATTCCCTTGGTTAGTGAGCCTGTTCCTCAGAGTGGACAGAAAAGAGAGTTAGTAGAAGAAAGCGAGTGCTGGGGAAGGCGTGACCATCAGTTCTCGGCAGTGTTTTTTTTTTTTGTTTTGTGCTTTCGCTTTTTTGTTTTTTGCCAAGTTCCAGCAGCTGCTCTAGAGGACGTCCCAGGGATGTGGGGTAGAAGGACATATCAACACGTGTTTCTTAAATATTTTGCTTCGGGGAAAATCACTGACCTTGGAAAAGCATGCTAGCGTCCCACAGGTGCTACGGGAAATGACAGGGTTGCTGGAGACAAGTTTCACTACAAGCTGCCCCTGATGCTTTCAGCAGTTACAGATGCTTGTCGGCCCTGGTGGGGGGGGATGTGATAATAGAAAGACAAAGTGGTTTCTTGGAGTGATTTCTCCATTACTTTAGAGCTTTCAGTTACTTTGAGATTGACAGGAAGAAAGTATTAGATACGTCAGATGGTTTTTTTATGGTCATTATATCAGTATATGGAGTGAAGAATTGTGGCCCGAATTCCATTCACCTTCTCAGGGCCACCTTACCTAGGGAGCAGTGACTCTGGAGAAGGGGAAGGAGAGGACCTCCCCGAGGAACTGATAGAGGAAGCATCTTAATAAGCCCTTTTCCTCAAGCAAGAGGAGACCCAGACTGACCTGTGGGACCTAGTGACATGGACGTTAACAACGAAGACTCCGTCTCGGGAGAGGGCTGGACTCGGGGAAGCTGCCCTGGAGCTCAGTGGGCTCAGTTCTTCCTGTGGAGCAGCAGGCTCTGCTCCGGGACAGGCTAGCCTGGTAACCTTCAGCTTCTGCCGGGGAAGGGGGTCCTGTTAAGCCACTTCGACAACTGATTATCAGTGAGACCGGGGTCCCAAGCCTTCCAGTCCTGAAACTTAGAACCTGGGTCTGCAGTGGACTCGGCCTGTACTGGCCACATCTGCGGGCCCTACTCAGCCAGCGATCTTGACCCCTGACTGATCAACTTTCCCTCTTTTTAAGCCCAGCCAGTATTCTAAACCAAGTGATTAATATTTGACAGCCATGTGCCACATGCGAGTCTTCGATCAGTATCTTAAAATCTTAGTTAAACTTACGTTGTCATGTATCTTCTTCATTTGTTAGCTTAACCCCCCTCCTGGATTCTCTGTTTTCAAGCCGAGGACTGTGTCTTGTTCATCCCTGTGTTCCCCACAAGGCCTAGCACTTCTTCAGTTTTCAATGGATATCTGAAATATAAACGAGCTTACATGTAGGTTTATACCATTTGTGTTTCATATGACTTATTTTATTCATTTAGTTTAATTTGTAAGTGATTAAACAGCGATGAAACTAATCTGAAAGTGTAGCGAAAACGAGGATATTTTGACATAAATGATTTGCAAGTTGTCTTCGTTCAGGTAGAGCAAAAATATAGCTGCTATGGGAAAAGTATCTAATACGAAAATGTTTCCATCTATTTAAGCAGATTTCAACATGATTTTAAGATCTAATAAATACGCTAGTACAGGGAATCCCCCGGCGGCCCAGTGGTTAGGACTCTGAGTTCTCACTGCTGAGGGCCTGGGTTCAATCCCTGGTCGGGGAACTAAGATCCCACAAGCCACGTGGTGTGGCCAAAAAACAAAACAAAACTCTAGTACAATTAAACAGGGCTTGAATCCTGAGCTTTGATGAGGAGCTGCGAGCTCTAGAAAACCTAGTGCCACTCATAGGAGGATACAAGCCCTTGAATCCGTATGAATTGAGAACAGTTGAAATCATTTTTTTTGTACTTTAAATTGAGGGACTTCCCTGATGGCGCAGTAGATAGGAACCCACCTGCCAGTGCAGAGGACACGGGTTAAAGCCCTGGTCCGGGAAGATCCCACACGCCGCGGAGCAGCTAAGCCCGTGTGCCACAGCTACTGAGCCCGGGTGCCATAACTACTGAAGCTTGCGCGCCTAGAGGCCACGCTTTGCAATAAGAGAAGCCACCGCAATGAGAAGCTCGCGCACCGCAGTGAAGAGTAGCCCCTGCTCGCTGCAACTAGGGGATGCCCACGTGCAGAAACCAAGACCCAACGCAGCCAAAAACAAATAAATAAATTTATTTTTAAAAAAAATTAAATTGCTTATCCTGCTTAGCCATTAATAAGTCTCCCAGTAGTCTCCCGATAACCAAGCCAGATTAGACCATAGCATTGTTTCCCCCCCAGGGGATTAAAGGGTTTTACTATGAGTTGTAGCCTCATCTTAGCCAAAAAGAATGAACTTGGATCCCTTTGGAAAGTTGTCCCTCATCGTTGATGGATATAAACAGTTGCCAACCTTGACTTACTGATCAACTTTTTTGGTCTTGTTAACCTTCAGAAAACTAGTTCTCTCTAAAAAAGAATCTTGTTTCTTGGCCTTTATTCATTATATTACTTTATTTTACTTGCCTTTGTCTATTATCAGTATATTTCTAAGGGTGCTAGATTGAGAGCAAATATATTAGAAAAAAAGAAAAACCACCGAGTCGAGACTGTTTTTGCGTGTGCTGACACAGAGAAAACAGAATAAGCGGGTTCATTTAGTAGAAACAAAGATTGCTGTTCTATTATTTTCTTCTCTTTCCTCGCTGTTGTAACTCTGAGTAAAAGCAAAAGGGACCCACGAAAGTTTGCTAATTCTGCAGCACTCATTTCTACCCTGTGTTGAGGCACAGGATTGCCCTGCAGCCAAAAACCCTAACTGAATCACAGACCTCAGCCCTTTCATTTACAGACGAGGAAAATAACAGAGCCCTTGCGTGACTCTCCCCAGCTCTCCCTCTTCTCACTGTGCGCCCAGGCCCCTGTCTGCAGTAATTCCTGAGTCGTCTGGAATTCCCTCAGGAGGCTAGACTGAGAATCGGGTGCCCGCTTCAGATCAGGCCTGTGCTTTTGTGGTAGCTCTCTCTCAGCCTCTTTGTTTTTTTTTTTTTAGCATCTTTATTGGGGTATAATTGCTTTACAATGGTGTGTTAGTTTCTGCTTTATCTCTCAGCCTCTTTGTGAACTGCAGAGTCATATTCTTACTTCACATTTTATGGGAGAAGCAATGTATGAAAACAGACTGTATATAAAATTTTTAAGCATTAAATTTTTTCAGCTGGGGGGAATCATCAAATAAAAGTCTACTCTGTCCTGAGCTGAAATACCACTGCGGATAATGATGGAAGATACCATTGGGGTTAGTGTCAGGCGCAGTGCTGAGGGCTCTTAGAAACATTTTGTCTCCAAACACAGCTAAGGTCTTAGATTAATGTCTGCTGCGGCTAAAGGCCAAATACGTATTTCTTTGTTTTGAGTTAGAGCTGCTACTGTAGTTAGAGCTAGGAGTGAATAAAAATGTATTTGACTCTTGACACATTTTCAGTTTAACAGGAATCTAGATTCAGTCAGCAGTTCTGTGTGGTAAATGTGCAGCTTTGCTTTAGTGGAGCCAGTTACCTTCCTAATGCAAGTAGGGCAGAACCCGGTCCTACCGCTCACAGATTTGCTGTGCGCGCCGTTGTCATCATCCGTTCTCTCATCCAGTGTGGCGTTTCTTCTGTCCTTGTGTCTAGAGAAGGGAAATCTTCAATCCTCCCATTTCAGATCCTGTAGTAGCTGGTAAAAGAGATTGACGTTAATGGATTCCAGTCAAAGTACTGCAGTTGTTCAGGAATTGGCTCTTCTTGTGTTGAAAGAGCTGCGGTGAGGGCCACTGAAAACAGACTAAAAATAGGTACTGTTTCGCCCACTGGCTGCCGTGTAGTTGCTGGCTCTACTTCTCAGTTTGCATGAGGTTATCTAAACTGGCCCGTCTTTTCTCCAGTTCTTACCTGCCTGTGTGGTAACAAGCCAGCCCTGTCACTCCGCAGCTACCGGTGGCTAAGACATCATGCCTGAGGCTGTGTCTTTAACAAATGGACTGCAGACCAGGCTCGAGACAGTCCCTCACCCTGACATTTGGCACAAGCTACACAGAAGCACCCTGGGTGACAGTGGTGACATCAGTCTTCCCCTGCCCTGGTCATGTCATTTGTGTCCTGTCCATTCAGCTGGCCTCACTCACAGTGTTCGAGGGCTCCCTTGGGTGGGCCCCGGGGTGGGCCTGGGGGATAGGGTACTGGAAAAGTGCACATCTTGCCCCTGCCCTGGAGACCCCTCGGTTAATTTGGGGCAGCACGTCTGGAGCGGATGAAATAGAAGCAGATGACAGTGCGTCGAGTGATAAGGGGTGACTCGGTGTTGCCTGCAGGAGTTGGGGAAGGTTTGAGGGCGGCGGTGGAATTTTAATCGAACCTTGAAAAGTGAGTAAGATTTGGGTGGGGAGGGTCCTCTGTGGACTGACATCATTAAAAATGGCAGGAGTGAACACAGATTTTAGGAGGCAGCCAGGAGGCTGAGTGGACTTTTTTGACGGGAGGAAGGGGACTTGAGAGGAAGTGCAGTCAGGCTGCGCGGGCCCTTCAGCCTGGCAGGACGAGTCTGTGCTTTGCTGGGCTGGCCTGGGGAGCCTTTGGAGGCTCGGTGACACCTGTCACCTCTTGGCCACCAGACCTTTCTTCTGGCCTCCCTGCGCTATGCTTCCAACTCAGGCCCACATCAGCCCCTCAGACCTGCCCCGGGACCCTCTTCCCTGCTCTCTCACCCTGTCTTGCTGCCTCTCTGCCCTTTCCTCGCACCCTCGCCAACGTTACGTCTCTCTTTGATATTTTCAGCGTAACTGTGATTATATCACTCCCCAGCCTAGTCTGCATCAGTGCTCTTAGGGAAAATTCCAGAACCCTTCCCCGACTCCGAAGCCCTGCAGTGACGGCTCGTGCCTGCCTCTGTGCCCTCATCTCGTGCCGCTCTCCGTCCTCGGGGTGTGTGTGTGTGTGTGTGTGTGTGTGTGTGTGTGTGTGTGTGTGTGTGTGTGTGTGTGTGTGTGTGTGTGTGTGTGTGTGTGTGTGTGTGTGTGTGTGTGTGTGTGTGTGTGTGTGTGTGTGTGTGATTTTAGCACTTCAGCCTCAGGTGCCCGAGACCTGCAGCCTCCTCCTCCAAGTGTCCCCCTCTCCCCATGTACCTGGGTGTCTCCTACTGGATTCACGGTGGCCGTCAAGCCCCCCCGGCTCCCAGGCACAGTTGGGTGTCCTCTTGTCACACGCACTCCTTTGGCCACCCACCATAATTAGCCAATTATTCATCTAATTATTTGGTTGAAGTTTGTCCCACCGAACTGTCAATTCCAGAGAGGACCTCTGTCGTGGTCACGGTCCCATCAGCCAGCGCCGTGTCCGGCTCGCAGCAGTGCCCACGGCACGGCTCTGCACCCTCCTGTGGGTGCCAGTGGTCTCCAGGGTTGTTTGGCTGACAAACAGGGACCCTTTCCTTCCCGCTGCTCCGCCGCATCTGCTGGGAGGCGGTGCGCTTGGCCCCGGAGGAGGACGGCTGCCAGAGTGGACACACCCCAGGGGGTCCCGGGAGGGCCTGCTCGTGGTGGATTAGGAAGCCTGAGCTTCACGGGAAAAGGCCCAAGAAGTGAGCTGTGTGGTGACCCGTGCGCAGTTCACACGTCAGGCAGATGGGACTCCGAAGGGTCGTCCTCCGGAGACCAGACTCCCATTCGCTTTTCCTCGGGACTCAGAGCTTCGTCTCCCGATGGATAGTCTCGTGAGGCCTTGCCCCCGACGGTCACCAGGGGCACATCCGGCAGCCGCTTCATCCTTAGCCGGGATCTGATGATAGTTGGTCCAGTGCGTTTCCTGAGAGCTGTGCCCCTGGTCCCCTGAGCCCTGGATGTCGTACCGGACTCTGTCGTCCTGAGCCGCCGAGGGAACCCACCTCTCGTGGAAAGTTCCCTGGACGTGATAGAAGCACCCTGAGGACTCACTGGGGCTTCTGGGTGATGAAAGCAGAATTTACCAAGTCTCCCCTTTTAACCTTTCGTAGCAGAGAAATGCTTTCCTTGCCCTGTGCCGCTTTGCTCACCCTGAGGGTCCTCTGGGGCCTTGTGGTCAAGGAGTAGGAAGCAGGTTCTGGGCTCACACCCAGGCCCGCAGAGCCTTCAGCTCTGAATGGAATCAGGAAGTCGTTTTTTTTTTTGGTTTTTTTTTTTTTTGTGATACGCGGGCCTCTTACTGTTGTGGCCTCTCCCGTTGCGGAGCACAGGCTCCGGACGCGCAGGCTCAGCGGCCATGGCTCATGGGCCCAGCCACTCCGCGGCATGTGGGATCCTCCCAGACCGGGGCACGAACCCGTGTCCCCTGCATCGGCAGGCGGACTCTCAACCACTGCGCCACCAGGGAAGCCCCAGGAAGTCCTTTTGAACGCCCAAAATACACAAGACTTATGTCCATCAACAGCTATTCATTGTATCAAGGGAGGAGTCAATAAACATTTAATTATGTGCCAAGCACTGTGCTAAATGCAGAGGTGATTGCAGAGGAATGTGAGACACAATTCTTATGCAGACAGTTCACAGGGTATTATAGCCGGAGAGGTAAGAGGTCACCACACACACACACACACACACACACACACACACACGGAAAGAGAATTCACAATTACCAGGTTAATGGTAAATTCTTACTGCCGTGTGATGGCTGTGTGTGTGTGTGTATTTTTTGGCTGCGTGGCTTGTGGGATCTTAGTTCCCTGACCAGCGATCGAGCCTGTGCTTCCTGAAGTGGACGCATGGAGCCCTGACCCCTGAACTGCCAGGGAATTCCCATGGCTATACCTTTTATAGAAGTTCTAAGTTGGCAAGACCATATTTAAATACACTGGTCAGGGAAGAATTTTTTTTAATACAGCAGAATTTTAAAAAATGCAACAGAATAGAATTGAAACTAGAGGGACTTCCCTGGTTGTTACCAGAGGCTGGAGATGAGAAAGCCCAGGTGTGGTGGGAAAACAGTAAGAAGATGAATGGGCCTGGGCCATGGTGGTGGGTAGAATAGGGACAGTGAGGGTGGACAGTAGAGTGGGATCAGGTGATGAAGGGCTTGAGTGTCTGATCAGGAATTTTGAATTGTATTCTGTGGGTATTTGGGAGCAGAGGATACATCAACACTTTATCTCAGGACCTTAATCTGGCCGCAGAGTGGAAACAAGTTGGGAAAAGGACGGACAGATCAGAGAGAGCTGTTCCTGAATTTATCTAGCAGTGCGGCATGGAGCTTGTGGGCTGGGGGTGGGGGGGAGGAGGCGGGGACAGACAGACGGACCTCGCAAAAGCAAGTCTGAGTGTTGGCATGCCAGATGGCTGCTGCTGAGGTGACGGGGAGAACGGGGCAGACGCGAACAGGGTACAGAGCCAAGGAGGGCGAGATGTGGGCTTGGAAGTTATTTCAGAAGTATCGATAAGTCTTTCAAGGGAAAATGACCAAAAGAGGATTGAAAACGTTAGGTTGGAGTTTGGGACGTCAAGCCCCCAAATGCAACCTTGGAAATCTTCGATTTTCAGGTGAACATGAGCAAAGGTGATCTCCTTAGTAACCTCCTCCTTCCATGCTGATGGAAGCAGAGGCCTTCTAGGTGCTTCCTCCTCAGGAAGCCCCAGGCTGCTGTTCGCTTGGCCGTAGCTTCACGTCTTAAAGTCACTGGAGGACCAGTCGGGTGGCCTCTGGGAACCTCTCTCCTGCTTATAGAGCTTGTTGCCTTTGCTTAGCCAAGGGTGGATTCTGGCCGTAGTTCCTTTTGATTGGTCGTTCTGGTTGTGCTGTTCAGAACAACCTTTGTTTGAAGGCAGGTATTGAGAGTCCTGCCTGGCTGTGCGTGTGTGCGTGTGTTTGTGTGTGTTGAAGAAGAGCCTCTGGGTATAGTTACGTATTGCCAATTTGAAAGATCAGTAAGAGTAAAAAATACCACTCGACATCTTCTGAGAACTCTTTACTAAACAACACTTCTGGATTTTGCCAGTCGAATTGATCTAGATAACATTATCTTGAGGAATGTAAGATTTAGACATTATGAGACACGAGAACTCTTGTAAGTTGCATTATTTTAGTATTTAGTGCTTTTTTTACGCTAGTATTTTGAAATTTTTTAATTCGTTTATCGTGTGTTTGATAACTGTGTTAATCCAAAAATCAGCTAGAGGGCTTCCCTGGTGGCGCAGTGGTTAAGAATCCGCCTGCCAGTGCAGGGGACACGGGTTCGAGCCCTGGTCCGGGAAGATCCCACATGCCGCGGAGCAGCTAAGCCCGTGCACCACAACTACTGAGCCTGCGATCTAGAGCCCACGAGCCACAACTGATGAGCCCGTGAGCCACAACTACTGAGCCCGCGATCTAGGGCCCACGAGCCACAACTGATGAGCCCGTGAGCCACAACTACTGAGCCCGCACGCCACAACGAAGAATAGCTGCTGCTCACCGCAACTAGAGAAAGGCCGATGTGCAGCAATGAAGACCCAAAGCAGCCAAAATAAATAAATAAATAAATTTATTTATTTAAAAAAAGAGAGATGGGATTGTTTTGTTTAAAAAAAAATTAGCTAGAATGTCCCATTCCCCAGCTGTGCCAGGGGATAGGTTGTTCTCATACAGAGTGAGCTTTTTTGGGGGTGTTATTTATGGGGCAGGTTTTACGAGTTGGAGGCTACTTCTCAGGCTTCCTGGAGGATCTCCACAGAAATGCATGTCTGTCCACCATCCTGTCAGGTGGATGGAGGAGATGGAATGAGAGTTTAAAATGAGCGTTCCACGTCATTTGGGATTTTTCTCTTCTGGGCTGCTCAGCGGAGAGTTGACTAGCTAGGACATAATTGCTGCTGCTGTTGCTGAGGAAAGTGCGCCATGCTCTCTACCCCCCTGGAAATGATCGATCAAGCCTGTGTGGTTGGGCTCACCCAGACCAACCTATGTGCATTGGAAAAGTACAGTTACATATTTTTGTTTGCTTTCTTCGGAGGTACAAAATTATGTTGCCTTTCCTTTGCCTTTCATGTCAGTAGTTTCAGCTTTCCATGTATACAGTCCACTGACCCTGGGAGAACTGTGACCATGCTTGTGTGTTTTTAAATGGTTAGAGGGTAAAGTTGCCTGAATCAGTCACTTCAGACTAAAGTGCAAAATAGTTATTCATGAGAGCAATTAAAATACTTGCAAAATACACATTTCAGCATTTCATTGTTTAATATTAGGGTTGTCTCCTTTGTGTAATAGCAAAGCCCAGATTTTATTTTCAGTGTGGAGAGAACTGTTCTCTACAGGTGCAGGAATACTTCACTTATATCCTTCACATAGGGCTTCCCTGGTGGCGCAGTGGTTGAGAGTCTGCCTGCGATGCAGGGGACACGGGTTCGTGCCCCGGTCCGGGAAGATCCCACATGCCGCGGAGTGGCTGGGCCCGTGAGCCATGGCCGCTGAGCCTGCGCGTCCGGAGCCTGTGCTCCGCAACGGGAGAGGCCACGACAGTGAGAGGCCCGCGTACTGCAAAAAAAAAAAAAAAAATTCCTTCACATACATTCTAGAATAAGTAAATGAATGGGTCGTATTTATGTCCCAAAAAGGGGGTCTTTGTTTTACAAAAGGGTTAAGCTGCATGAGAACTATATTTAAAAGCTGAAATTATATAAACTGTGAAAATGGTTTAATGTACAGAAATTAAATTTGCATATGACTTTAGAAAAATATCTTTCATAAAGTAGAGCTTTGTGTAAATAGATTTCTGTACGTAGCCATGGAACTCATCCCCAGTATGGGAAGGGGCTACCTTTAATCCCCCTTCCCAGCTTAGGCAGCTCTGTCAGCTGATAAAGCTCTTAGGACTTGCTCCCCATTTGAACTGAAGCATAAGTGAGCAGCCCTGTTTCTCCCTGCAAGGAACTGTCTTCAGGGTCATGGAATTGACATTTATCTCTGGTTTGACTAAAAGGATACGGATACATTTTGAGAATTTGCGTCTGAAAATTAACATTGCTAATCTGTAGTAAAGTGCTACTTTTGTGAATATTCCTTTATTTTAAGAAACAACTCTGTGATTTATAACTGCAAGGGTCAGAGGGAAGAGAAAACCGACCAGTTAGAATTGTTTAGTGGCATCGTTTTATGTATTTTATTTTACATGGCAGACTTTTTTTGCCTCTGAAAATGGAATGGTGGTTGACATTGGCTTTTATAGAAAATTATATTTATGGTTTGAATTGTGAAGGAGGTACTCTTAAGGGAAGAAGTATTTCCTGGCTGAATGAGAAGAAAGTGATATACAAATTATGAATGGCTTTAAGCTGTACCAGGTGTTTTCTCCGTCCAAAGTAATATGTATGTTTTTATTTATAAATATGCATTCTACAGGTAAATTTGTGGAAGACTAACAGAAATACGGATTTTTAACATTGCAGTTTGTCTGCCTGTTCATCCAAGTCTGTAGAGGCCAGTGGTGTCCGTATGTCTATCTGCTGGTCTCCCCACCCGCCTTTCTCTACAGGCCAGGGTGTCTGCATATGTGTCTTCCTTCCTCTTAAAACAAACACTCCTAGCTCAAGGGGCCAAAGCCGGTACAGCGTTCTGAGATTCAGGTCTGTCTTAGGGAAGCACACGTGCGTTGTTCGACTTTCTATTCTCTCCATTCCTAGATGATAAGCAGCATAAAATCTAGGGACAGGAGAAACTTGGCAAGATTGGACGGTGAGTCAGATACTTGAACGACTTTAAAAAATATTTTTAAACTTTTTCAAGAAGCGTGTCAGTTTCTCAGTACTGCTTTCACAGTAAACAAGCGGAGATCATGAACTGGGGTTGTGTCTTCTTGTCATAATAGGATCTAACTCAGGGTCTGGGGACAGCAGAGTTGGGACAAGGGCAGAGATGACTCTTGATTCTGTGTGTCAGCCATTTGTAACAGAAAGTTTACGTAGATGAATTGTACTTGTCTTCTTGTAAGAGGAAGAGGGACATTTCAGACATATTTCAAAACTGAGTTGCCGATGAGGCTACAGATAGTTTCTCGAGGGTTCGGGTAAGTCAGGCAGTGTCTCATCTGTTGTTAATTAATGAAATGAAACTGGGGTCACTGGAGTCCAACGATGAATGAAAGGTCAGCGAATGGAAAAAACTGTCAATAAAGGAGGATGTCAGCAGAGTGGAACATTGTCAGAGATAAAGATCAGGGAGAACGTACTCTTTGGCTGAGGTAGTGTTGTGTGGAAGTTACCAGGAGTCCTGGTTTGGGACATTTCAAGCCAGCCTGAGCACTAGATGAATGCTCTGATTTCGCAAAATCTGTGAAGTATTTTAAGGCTGTTTGGATTTGTGCTGCTAGAGATTAGTTGAAAAAATTTGTAAGGAAGAAAAAAAGTTTCTGTTTGTTTTATAATGTGTTATTGCTGTTTTGTTTGGCTTTGGGGTTTTGTTTTGAGGCTGAATAGTGGCTGCTTTCTCTCGTTTTTTTTTTTTTTTCTGTTTTCTTAGAATTTTCTAGAGCCACACTCACATTTTACTTGTTAGGACCACCAAAGTTAGAAGCGATTTAGGATAAAATGAATGATAGAGCTGCACTTCAAACAGCCCAGGCTGGCCGGCCTTCAGTTTATGATTGTTGGAGATTGTTGAGCGTAGTTCGGTGGAGGATGGGCTGAAAGTCACCGAGACGCCGCAACTGTCTCACCACCGATTCACAAACTGTGATCGTAAGCCGGCCATGACCGTGTTTTTCGTATCCCCCGCTAGTTCTTCCTCAGCTTTGTTACTGGTCTCGTGTGACTCACACTTACAGAGTTCTTGTTTCTCTGGTCAGGTCAGATCTCCTTCCCTTTTCTCTCCCTCATCGAGGTTTTTGAACCATGTGGCTTTGGGGAAGCAAGGCTCTTCCGTCAGTTTGGGAGAGGCCCGTGGCCATTTTCAGGCTGGTGAAATGAGACTAAAATGAGGGCAGGACCCCAGAGATGTCAGCAGGCTGTCCCCACATCCTAGAGAGCGTTGCAGTTAATTCCATGGTGTTTAGAGACACGGCTTAGCAGAGCGAGTGAGAGTACAGTCTCGAGCCGGGCTCACGTCCAGCCCTGTTGATTATCACCCGGCGTCTTTCTGAACCTCTCTTTCCTTATCTGTAAAGTGGGAGTAATCGAAGCACCTACCTCATGGGGCAGTTGTAAAGACTGAACAAACCCTTGTAAAGTGCTTAGAGCAACGCTTGTCACATAGTAAATGTCCAGTAACTCTGGGAGTCCTTACATTATTTATAAATATGATGACATAAGTTTCAGATGGAATTCAAGTGGCGTTTCCTTGGATTGCCTGGTTTCTCTGTTCTCTGAGAACATTTACTGGACTCTCGTTTTGTTGGATTTAAATGAGAGATCATCCCATGAACTGTTTTGGAAACAGAATAGGAAAAAACATGAAAACAGTTCTTTAGAGAAACACCAGAACAACAAAAGTTAATGGAAGTTAAAATTTGAATTATAATCACAATAGTGACCGTCAGTTATCACGTTGGGTAGGTGTAACATAGGCAGATAACGTATAGACTCTTTAACATCTATTATTACAAGAACTGCTTTGAGGGAAAAACTCACCTTAAATAACTGCATTATGCAGTTAAGAGACTGAAAAGGACAAAACATTAATGAAATAAAACGATAAATCCTAAACAGTGACAGGCACATACGTATGCCAATATTAACTGACCCCTTTTTTGAGATTGCCGTGGCTTATACTTTAGGTGTAGGGATTCTAATTTACTTCATTTCAGTAGCTGCGACAGCCCTAGCACAGCATTTCCTTGAGTGTTGAGTTCCACCAGCTTAGATTTTAAGAGATTTTAGTGGGGGAAATGGGAGGGGAAATTCCATGGTCAAATAAGTTTGGGACCCTTAAATTAAATGAAAGTAAACTAGTTTCCTTAGAGATTTTTTTTCAGAGCTTTTAATACGTGTGCTGTGAGTCTCCCAGGGAGACGTGATATGCAGTGTTTCTGTTACTTTTTGGACCGATATCCCGTCTGTCAGCTTCCTGCAAGGACGCCAGCGCCCTGGAGCAGACTCTGGGAAATGCAGCCTTAGAAGCATGACTGTTTTCGCTTTGTCTCAGGTGTATCCTACCGAGGTGTAGCTGCAGATCAGGGGTGGAGGAGGGGGGCCCCCAGATGAAGCTGGGCACTCGATGTCGGATCACCGTACCACGGAGGGCTCCCTCTGCGCGGGCACAAAGCACTCATGCATATCAGCTAATTCAGTCCTCTGACAGCTCTGTGAGGCGGGTGTGATCCTTATTCCCATTTTACGGACAGGAAACTGATAGCCAGAGGGCGTAAGTCACTTGTCCAAACAGCTAGAACATGGTGAAGCCAGGACACAGACTCAGGTACAGGGGCCTCTGCGCGCCCTCCCTCTGCTGTACGGCCGCGGGGCTCACGTGCGTGTGGCTTGTATGCTGCGTGTGTGCACAGGGCGGACCGGTGGTGGTGAGAGAACAGCACGAAAGTGTGAGGTGACCGTGAGTTTTGTGTGGCTGGAGAGCGCGTTTGGAAAGGGCAAGAAATGCAACCTTAACGCTGAACAGGTACAGGTCCCCAGGGCCTCGTCGGTCCCGCAAAGAAAGGTGGGGTTTCTATAATGGAACCCCCTGCTCTTTCTGTCAGGTTACCTTAAGAACTTTAATAAGCAAACTGCTTAAGGGTAAAAACAGTGCAGGCGCTTGGCTTGGAGGCTAGGATGCACACCTGCATTTGCAGGCGGCGCGGTTGTCGTCACCGACTTGCTGCTGTCCTAGCTTGCTGTACCGCGCTCCCCATGCTGGGCACAGACAGTGGACGCAGGAGTCCCGAGGGTCATGCTTACGTTGAACATAATACAGGGGATAAAAACGGGTGACACCGCCCCCATCAACTCCCTGCACTTCCGCAGTTTTTGAGGGCATATTTTATATGTCTCTGGAAGCGCAGGAAAGGCTAATGGAATGTAGCTCAAGGAGATGGAGATAAATATTTAGTGAGATTTTAGGGTCCTTTTTAAGATTTTATTTTATTTTTTATTGGAGTATAGTCGCTTTACAATGTTGTGTTAGTTTCTTGCCATATAGCAAAGTGAATCAGTCATATGTATACATATGTCCACTCTTTCTGAGAGTTCCTTCCCATTTAGGTCACCACAGAGCACTGAGTAGGGTTCCCTGTGCTATACAGTAGGTTCTCATTAGTTATCTATTTTATACACAGTAGTCGGTATATGTCAGTCCCAACTAGGGTCCTTTTTAAGGCTTGATTAAAGAGGTAGAAATGAGGCTGCTCTGTCTTCTTAACTGTTTTTTAATTTAGTAGTATTAAAATATACACATATTCCCTATAATCCAGATGTCTTTGGTTCCGAGTTTAGATGTAGTGACTAGGGAGGGTCTGGATAGTGAGGGATTCATCTGAAAACGTATCAGAATGTATTCAGTTCTTGGGTCTGGGTTTGGATAGCAAGGAAGATTTAGATTGGAAAACCCAGTGAAGACCTTGTTCATCTTTTCTTTTCTGAAAGGAGGTGAGAGTGTCTCCTTAGCCCATAGATTTCTCTTCATTAACAGGTAGTGAGATTGTGACCTAATGAAGATCCTAGAGTAGGTCATTTTAAGGAAGGGACTGGAAAACACTGAATTCCGCTGAGTCCAGAAATCTTGCCACGAGGCGTCCATGTAACCTGAGCGGTTAGGGTCTGTCGGCCCTTGTTCACAGCGCTCAGCCAGTGAACAGGAGACCCCGGAATCGGGGGTCATTATGTGACCCTTCATATAGAGAATATTTGTAAGAGTAAGGGGAGTATGTGGTATCTTTGAAATATAAAACTATACAGTAGGAAGATTTAAAGTTCATTCTAGAAGGAGCTCTTAACTCTGTCCATTTTATTTTGAAGAAGTCACGTCTGGCCTCAGTTCATGTGTTTTTGTATCCGCACTTTGCATCTGTCTTGGCTCGGTTATCTGCTACTTTCAGTCCTCTTTAAGTCACACGAAATAGGACAGGGAGCGGGGGAAGACGTAGGATGCGTGGAGGTGAAGGGAGTGAGAGCGAGGGGGTGAGTCACTAAGTGCCTTCCGGGCCTGGGGTCACTTTCGTGGGCTTGCAAAGCCGGGGCTGGTGCTGGATTGTACCCCAGACCGAGCAGCTGTGGACGGGGCTCCACTTCCATCTGTGGGATCTGATTGTTCTTTTCAGACAACTGTATTTGAGTAGTTAGCAGAAGGCTGGTTTTCATCTTTATGCACGGCGTAACTGTACCCTGTCTGTCCTTAGGTGGGTTTGCCGAGTTCTCCCGCTGTTTCCCTGGCCTCTGTGAAGGAAAATCCACCCTAGTCCCCACCTGCATTTCTCAGCCTTGCTTACCTGTTGCCAACATTGGGCCAACCCGAATTCTGCCCAATCTCTATCTTGGCTGCCAGCGAGATGTCCTCAACAAGGTGGGTGCTTTGAACATAACCTTCATTGCAGGGTTTCTTGACAGCAGCTGGAGAAGCACTGGGCTGCCGGCGGGCTGTCCTTTCAGGCACACGCACCCCGTGTTCTTAGTGCAGCTCCCCTGTGAGCAGCCCAGCGGCCGTACCATCCTCCCCAGTGCCGTCTGCTGTGACGTTCTGCTCGCTGTAGGAAGGCTAAGCCGTTGTCAAGTGTGCTGTTCTTACAGGTCCAGGAGACCTGCGGTTGGGCACACCCAGGAAGGCTCATGCCGCCTAGATGATTTCACATATAGAGATGTATTTATTTACTGCAGCAACTAGAAAGGGACTCGGGTTGGCTTGGACTGAGGAAGATCTCATGATGACTCCTGGCTAGAGGGGCAGGGAGGGGGGTAAAAGGATGGTGAGGACCAGCGCTAAGAAGACGCTCTGCAGGCGCCCCGCCTGAGGCCCCTTGGAGCAGTTTGGTTGAGAAAGAAGAGGGAGGACCATAAATAACTGGATGAAAAGGATGTGAGCTGTTCTGAACCAGGTGTATCCAACGGAGGAGCCGTGTTGATTGCTTGAGGCCATTATATATAACGGTACACACATGACAGCGGTAGAACTAAGATCCGTCTGTCTCCACTGCTTATATGCTCTTAACAAGTGGTGCTAGAAAACAGTGCTCTAACTGCCTGGAAAGTGGTTTGTCTCTAAAACCTCTTGTTTACATCACCTCTAATTGAAAAAGCAATCAAAGATCTTAATTCAACCGCTGGTGATCTGCAAGTGCTGCTTTTTGGGTATTTCTGCTTGAGGAGCTGAAACAATTGGGCTGACCGTAAGATAAGCTTCCAGGTGGGCTTGCTTTACTTTAGCACGTGGAGAGCAAAAACACCCTCTCACTGGGCAGCAAGGAGGCATTCTTTTTGCTCTCTTCTTCTTTTTTGTTCTCAAAACTCCTGCCTCTTCAGAATTTTGCCTGGACATTTTTGCTAACATGTCTGCTCGTTCTGTGAGGTATTTGAAATTTGATAGCTTATGCTTGCACTGAGCCTTTCTGGTGGGGTCACGATGTCTTTGAGCACGTGCATTTTATTAGTTCTCTTTGAGAGATAAGCAAACTATGTCACAGAAAGCAAAATTAATTTCCTAAAGTCACATGCAACCCTGGGGCAAACCCAGAGGTGCTTTATTTAATCCTTAGATCAGCAAATAAAACAAAATGAAATAAAGTTCCTAGTTAAGGATCCTGTTCAGAATTCCCCCCAGTAAAACTTAACCGGTCACTGGCAGGTGATTTACAAGTAGTTATGTGACAGGTCCTTTCTGTTACTTCTGACATTCAGTGCAGTGGTACCTTGATTTTGCTGCATACCTTTTCCAGGTTTAACAAATGTGTCAGTTAACAGCTAAGTGAGGCCTGCAGAGTGAGAGCAGTTAAACTGGAACCTGAAGTTGAGGTGTGCTGGGGGCTGATAGTTTTCTGTTTTTAATTGGCCTCTACATGTCTGTGTGCTAAACAGGATAGGCACACAGATGCCTTGAAAGGAAATGGTTGTAGGGGGAGAATGGGTTTATGCAAGCTCATGGGGAAACAGGTTGAGCAAGGAGTCATTGGGGAAGACCGTGAGAAAGCTGCTTTGGGAGCTGCTGACGTGCAGACTAGGGAGTGGTGAGAAGAGTGCTCTCAAGGTGGCGAGTAGAGATTTCTATGTACGTAACCTCTAGATTCACTGTTGAGCAGAGTCCTAGTGCTGGAGGGGATCTTACAGGTCATTTAGTCAGCCTCCTTCGTTCGATAATGAGGAAATCGTAATTCCAGAAATGTTAAATAAATTCCACCACATCACCCCGCTGATGGGTCTTAGAACTGGATGTGCCTCTCTTTCGAAACAGCATAAACTCATCTCCCTGCTCCACTCTCTGGTTTAAACTTCCCAGGAGAAATAATGTGCTCTCTTCTTCTGGAAGATCTCCAGAGATGAAGATTTTATAATCTCCCCTGATAGTACGTTCCTTTTTAGTCAAACTTAGAAGTTTCTAAGAACAACCACCACAAGACCACTAATCTTATTAGTCATCTTCCTATTTATTTATTTATTTGTAATAAAGTGCCACTAAAATATGTTAAAAGCATGTCACGGAAAATTTCTGGGGAGGGTAATAGTGTTTATCATTTAAAATGCTAGGCTCTTTATGTCACTGCATTTAACCCTCATAATAGGATTTGGAGGTAGGTTGGCTCTGAGTTATGTCACTTACTTACCCAAGATTTTGTGGCTAGAAAGTCATTGACCTCAAAGCTAGTGAGTGACAGAGACCTCCTCAAACCCAAACTACTCTGGCTCTAAGTCCTGTGTTTGTAGAACACCAGAAATCCTCATCGTCTGGAAATTGAAATCTCTGTAACAGGCTGTCACGAAGGACTGACAAGTCTTAACAGTCTGTTGAATCACAGCTGAGATTTGTTTCCTCCTGCTTTGTCTACAGCATGTTCTATACCAGCATCATCCCACAGAAGTATAATGCAAGCCACATATATAATCTAGAATGTTCTGATAGCCTTATTTAAAAAGTTAAAGAAAAACCCAAGTGAAATTAATTTTAATGACATTCATCACCGTATGTCTAGAATATTACCGTTTCAACATGCAATCAATATAAAAAATTATTGGCACTTTACAGTTTTTGGTACTAGGTCTTTGAAATCTGGTGTGTGTCTTATGGACTCTCACTGTGGACGTGCCACATGTGCCTGTGCTTCCACAGATCAGACGGTGCAGGTCAATACTCTCAGCATGTGATTGTTTTTACTTAGGTCTCAAAGACATAGCTCTTCTGTAAAAGACTGTAAGAAGGCACTGGTAGCAAAAAGAACACACTTCCTTTCCCCTCGCATCTGTACTTTGTTTCCCACAATCTGTCCTCCTCTGGTCTTTGAACTGGAGTTGTACAGCTGTTACACTAAAGCAGTTTGCTGGTGCCCACAGCTCACATCTGACTGAGTGGGACTTGAACCAGAATCTCTAGTTATAATGGGACAGACAGACGTTCCTGATGTTTTTTTCTCCTTGACCAGTTAAAATTTCAAACGGACTTTTGTTTCCCACTTACACACAGGGTGTACGATGGGATTCCCTACCGCGAGTTGTTCCTGAGCCGGGACCTCTTCGGCTTCCTCCCTAAAGCTGCCGTGCCCGCGCCTTCCCCATTTTAAACAGGGTGCGGCCAGCTTTTTGGGTGGTAGCTTCTTATTTCAGTCTTCTAACACGCACAGTTGGCTTTCCTGGGCTGCCTTGCTGTTCTGCCCGTCCCCAGGACTACTGCCACTTTCTCTGGTGTTTTCGTACGAGAGTTAGGCTGTAGCCTGGACACCGTATAGCCAAATACTGCTTTCAGGTTTCTCTGTGATCTAGGAAGACAAAGGCTCATGTCGTCAAAATGATCAGTGAAAGTATTTATTCAGGGTCCACGGTGTGTAGAACGCCATACAGAGTGCAGGTTGGTTAGACAAGACCTGTTCCTGAGACGGTAATTCGCAAACAAGGTGATTCAGGCAGGAGCGAGAGCCGGCTCCGGACCGGGAGGATTCGCATGCCAGGTCTTCGCCTCACCGGCCGGAGCCACGTGCCCCGAATCTGCTTCACCTGCAACCTGAGATGATTCCTGCCCCCTAGTGTTCTTGTGAGGCTCCTGTGACGTGGCCTTACGCCAGGCACCAAGAGCAGTTCCTGGTTTATAGGGACACTGTTATTGTCACCACCGGGTAGGGTGTACAAGGGTCTGGGGTGAGTGGTGGGTACATTGGGCGTGGCTGGCTGAGGAAGGCTGGCTGGAGGAAGTAGGTCAATTCTGAAGGCAAGGGGAGTGGCAAATGCAAACTCACTCATTAAATTGACTTCAGAAAGAAAAATTACAACTCCTTTATGTACATTTGCAGTGCCTGTGTGATTTAATGGGACCTCTGTCCTCAGCCTGAATGAACGTGGGCAACCTGACCAAACAGAGCAGTTGTATTAAAGCTGTATTCCATATATTACTCCACAGTCTGTATCAACAGAGTATAGAGCCCATATTTAGAAATTAGTCCAACTACGGGGCAAAGTTGTTTCATGGTTTAGGAGAAGGAAACAAAGGGGGAAAAAAAGTGAATGCAAATCATAGCAGTAAAATTAAGATTTATTTTTTGACTCACAAAAATTATTTTTGAACACTTTCTTGATTGTGTTTTGAAACCAGAATCTATTTTTTAATTTCTTAGGGGGTAATCTTTTCTACTTTACAGCTGAACCCTTTTTTATACCCAGCCTGCTACATTCAGTGTAATTTCCCTACTTGAGGCCAATTAGGAGAAAGGACAGTTTGAATTAGTGAAAGATATACATTACAGGCTGGGGGGTGGGCAACAACTTTACTGAGATATAATTTATATACCATGTGATTTATAAGTTATTTTTAATTGAGATATAATTGACGTATAACATTATATATATAATGACGTATATGTTATACGTCATTATATAATTGACATATAACATATTTCAAGTATATTAGTTTCAAGTAACATTATATCCAACATTCAGTATTTGTATATATTGCTAAATGATCACAATAAATCTAAGTTAACATCTACCACCATACATAGCTACTCCTTTTTTTTCCTATGATGAGAACTTTTAAGATTTCTCAGCCACTTTCAAATATGCAATACACTATTATTATCTATAGCCGGCATGCTGTACATTACATCTCCATGACTTACTTGTTTTGTGACTGGAAGTTTGTACCTTTCGACCACGTTTACCCCTCCCCTCCACCACCTCTGGCAGCCACCACTCTGTTCTCTGTACCTATGAATTCAGTTTCTGTTTGTTTTTTAGATTCCACATGTAAGTGAGATCATACAGTATTTGTCCTTCTCTGTCTGACTTAGTTCGCTTAGCATAATGCCTTCAAGGTTCATCCTTGCTGCCGCAAATGGCAAGATTTCCTTCTTTTCTAAGGCTGAATAATATTCCATTGTGTACATAATACCACGTCGTCTTTATCCATTCATCTGTCAGTGGGCACTTAGGTTGTTTCCATGTCTCGACTTCTGTAAATAGTGCTGCAGTGCACAAGGGGGTGCATGTGTCTTTTGGAGATAGTGTTTTTGTTTCCTTCGGATAAATACCCAGCAGTGGAATTGATGGATCAGATGGCAGCTCTATTTTTTTTTTTTTTTTTTTTTTTTTGCAGTACGCAGGCCTCTCACTGCAGTGGCCTCTCCCGTTGCGGAGCACAGGCTCCGGACGCGCAGGCTCAGAGGCCATGGCTCACTGGCCCAGCCGCTCCGCGGCATGTGGAATCCTCCCGGACCGGGGCACGAACCCGTGTCCCCTGCACCGGCAGGCAGACTCCCAACCACCGCGCCACCAGGGAAGCCCGGCAGCTCTATTTTTAATTTTTTGAGGGACCGCCACACTGTTTTCCATAGTGGCTGTACCAGTTTACATTCCCATAAACTATTATTTTAAAAATAAGGTAAAGTAAGGGAACTAACGTTTATTGAAACTTCTTGTATATTATGTGCCACTTTATCCTCATAACAGCTTTACAAAATAGAGATCGTTAGCCCTGTTTTACAGGTAAGGAAACTAAAGCTGAGGGAGGTCAGGTAGCCCCTCCAAGGTCATTCAGGTGGCGGACAGTCACGTGCTGAGCCAGGCTCCCAGTTTTCTGGGACTGGTGCCCGTGTGCTTGTCCTGCACACTGAGTTCACCCACAGTAACAGGAGGAAGGAGGGTTTAGAGGCACGTGTGCTGGCAGAAAGGGAAGTGGTGGTAGAAGTTTATCAAAACTTCCTTCTGACTGTTTCTGTTTTCTCCATGAGCAGAGAGAGAGGGTGAGGGAGGACATATGGAGGGTTTGAAAAGAACGGGGAAGGGCTGGAATGGCATCCAGGCTAGAGGCCAGGTGAAGACCAGGGGCATGGAGTGCCCGCTGGGGAGCGTGGCTGGAAGGGGGCCCGGCAGCAGCGCTGCTGAGTGTTCTTCTCGGGCCACGTTCAGCTGCCTGCGTGCAGATGCAGACTCGATGGCAAGCCAGGTTCATCCAGGGCTGTGATCTTGCCAAGTGAGTGTGAAGAGGTGACGGAGGGACCCAGTAATTGAGGGTGAAAGCGAGGGAGGGATTCCAGGTGACCCTCGAACAGTGAGGGGGTTAATCCTCGTATCGTTTATGGTCGGCCCTCCCCCTCCGCAGGGCCTCTGCAACCTCAGACTCAACCAGCTGTGGACCCTGTAATACTGTAGTGTTTACTGTTGAAAAGCATGCACGTATAAGTGGACCCGCACAGTTTAAACCTGAGT
The DNA here is from genome assembly GCF_949774975.1 of Lagenorhynchus albirostris. Taxonomy (NCBI): domain Eukaryota; kingdom Metazoa; phylum Chordata; class Mammalia; order Artiodactyla; family Delphinidae; genus Lagenorhynchus; species Lagenorhynchus albirostris. Next base: position 94,797,273 of record NC_083105.1, read on the forward strand.
TGTTCAAGGGTCAACCGTGTAATGACTGGCCACAGAATTTAAGCTGGGCCAGGAAGCAAGGACAGACGTCATGAGGATGAAGGACAGAGAGGAGGCTGAATGAGGTCCTGGGGGGATCGAGGGACGCCAGGAGTAGTGGTGGAAGGCAGTAAGCTGGAAGGAAGGAGGCGGCGTCCTGCAGCGCGTTGTGTGAGGTTATGGTTACTGGTAATGGCAGAGACCGGACCGGGCCTCGGGAGGGAGTGCTCAAGGTGAGGTGCTCAGAGAACCCAGAGGCCACGGTGTCGGAAGGATATTTGAAGGCCAGAGAAGAAAGATTACGTTATCAGTAGGAGGCACGTGTTAGCCAGTGTTAGCCGACTGAGCACAAAGTTGAGCCAAATATGCAACAGCATGAAGGCTCTCTGGAGGCCTAAGGATTACGGTGTTTAATGACGGGACAGAGTCATACTGAGTTGTGTACGCTTTACACAACACACTGAAACAACGCTGAACGAATTACGTAAATTTCTTAAAATGTGGTAGGAAGTCACAGACCTCCATCTCTGAGTAAAAGCAGTCATGATTCTATAAAACAAACCCGTTCTTCATACTTGTGGTTCCATCCCAGTTCTTGCCGTCAGGAGCATTGACATAAGATGCCCTCTTGGCCACTTACATGCCCGGCCGTGAACATCATCAGGAGAGAAGGGAACAGAACGGTCACGTGACAGTCACGTGACGCCTTAGCTGACTGCAGCCCCCGCCCACCCCTCTGCTCTGCCGCCCTCGGCAGGTGGGCGCCTGTCTCCTGGCAGCAGTGGGCTCCGGGCCGTCACAGGGCTACTAACCCCATTTGAACAGTTTACTCACCAGGACGCAATTGTGTTTGTTCTCGGACCTGTTTAGGCCAATGTACTTGTTATCATAACGATGTACGTTAGTTAAAATATTGCATACACGGATGAAATATGAATGAGGAAAGAGAGTTGTTTTTCTATGACCTAAGCTAAGTGGTTTCAAAAGATTCGGGAAAGGGACTTCCCTGGTGGCGCAGTGGTTGGGACTCCGCACTCCCAGTGCAGGGGGCTGGGGTTTGATCCCTGGTCAGGGAACTAGATCCCGCATGCATGCCGCCACAACTGAGGGGCCCATGTGCCTCAACTGTGAAGCCAGCGAGCCATGATTAAGGAGCCCACAAGCTGCAACTAAGGAGCCCGCCTGTCGCAACTAAGACCCAGTGCAACCAAATAAATAAATAAATGTTAAAAAAAAAAAAAAAGATTCAGGAAAGACTGATTGCTCTACGTTTTTTTCTGTCTTACTAGGCAGGGGAAGGCAGCCGTAGAATATTTAGGGGACAGTCATAATCTAGAAGATTCTGTCCTGATTTATTGCTTTACTAGTTCTTGCTCTTTAAAGAATGGAAAGTATAAGTGGTAGATGCATTTGGTTGTGATTTTCTTAAGAACTCCAGTCAGCTAACCTATTTTAAAAAAAACACCAAGAAATTAGTGAATTAAAGTACATTTATTTGTTTTGAGTTAAAATGTTTTACGTATATATGTAACATTTTTAACGGTTTCCTCTTTTAACTCATTTTTTCCACTGATGTATAACTACCATTTTTTTCTCATTTCATTTTGCGGTTAAATTATTTTATTATCACTCCATTTCAACACATTAATGTCCCCTCCCCCCTTACATCAGTTATCTAAAATAAAGCTACTACTTAAGTGCATCTCTTCGTGGCACACCGTTTTATACGTGGAGAATATTGTTGAGACATAAACAACATTGTAGGCTTGGATGACTGATGTTTCTTACGTGAGGTCAGAACTGCCCCTTTTTCGTGTTTCCTTTCCATCGGGCCATGACCACTGGGCACGTGGCAGCAGTGGCGTGAGGCTGGGGGACGTGCACGTGGGCAGCCAGGCCTCAGCCGGGAGCAGCAGATGCCAGTGTGAACACGGCAGCAGGGCCACGCTGTGATGCCCGTGGCTGCAACTGAGGTGACAATCAGGGAAGAAAGAGGTAAAACAGGTGATTAGTCTCCTCCAGTAGCCATCAAGTGTCCTGAGTTACGTCCATGCCCAGAGGGGTGCTCCTTTATGTCCGAACTGGTTACAGTTAAAAAGGGTGAAAAAGGATGCAGTTAAAACTTCATATTCTGTTACTTCATTTGGTTAAAAAGAAAGTCTGTATGTAGGCGAGTTACTTTATTGCTCCATCTAATTTGCTTTAAAAAGAACTTCAGTAGAGAATGGCAGTTAAGAGGACGGATTCTGGAGATGAGAATATGCTTGGATTTGGATTTCTACTCTGGACCACTTGTTAGCTGTATAACTTTGGAAACATTCCATGAACTCTCTAAGCCTCAGTTTCCTCATTTTAAAAATGAGAAGAAGAATAGTATCCATCTCAAAGGGTGGTTGTGAGGATTAAATGAGATGGTCCATTTAAATGCTTAGCACAGTCCCAGGTACACAGTAGGCACTCAGTAAACGTTAGATGTTGTTTATTAATGTGTACCATAGTAGTATATTGTTAATATAACAGAGCACCTGTAGCAAAGGTGCCCAACACATTTTTTATTGAATTTAGGTTTAAGTGGTCATTTCTACAGAATGTAGACTATTAGGCTAATTGTCAGAAGTGTACATTATTCTAGACTTTGTGTGGGGAAATCACATTTGATGCTCACTACTGACTTGTCTCACGTTAGTGTTGTCATTTGTGAGCATCGCCTGTGGTCTTTTGTGTAGAGTAGGTAACGCTGCCCGTGTCAGCCTCTCTCCTCAGAAACTCCTGTGTCTTTATTATCGTACTACTTTTAATTTAATAAATCTCTGTTGATGGAAAGGAGATGGAAATGTAAAAAGGTTCCTTTCTTTAAGGAGCGTTCATGAGAGAGGCATGAAAGACTTTTATCTCCAGTAATGCTGCCGTTCTTGCGTGGGAAACGCTGTGGTGATCAGACAGTGGTAGAAAACAGTATGACCTTCGCTCGTGTACAGACGTTTAAAAGTTGTAAACACCACTGAGATCTAACGGGAGCCTACGAGACCTTCGGAAGGCGCGGGTCAGTCACTCTAAGAAGCTCGCCCAGCTCCACAAGCTGTTTCTTGACTCTGTCGTCTGATAGCCGAGAGGGCTGCACACCTGATCTGGATTTACTCAGTCTACTTTTCTGTAAAACAATATATTTATTGCGCTGAATGTGGTAATTGAAGGGATGAGCGCGTTGGCAGGAGGCTAAGATAGGGAGAAAATGACCGTCCTTCGGGGAGTTGGAGTTGGAACAGACCTGTAGAGGAGGTAGCATTCCAAGAAAAGGAAGACGTGACCAGAGTTGCTTCGAAGAGAATGATTTCAGGCCAGGGACATTTCCTGAGAGGCAGCAATGGATGACTAAATGGAGTGGGTTGTATAGGCTTGCCTGGAAAATGGTGGACGGGATGTTAGCTGAACAAACACGTACCGAGTGCAGCTATGTACCTGGTGCTGAAGGGAGAAGAACAGGCAAGCATCTGGCCAAGACCTCACTACTTCACTGCTTAATAGGAGAGACGAGGGAATCTGCTAATGTGCTCGGTGCTTTACTAATAGCACGTCCAAAGTCCTTCGGACGGGCAGGGAACAGAATGGTTAATTACGCACCCGTAGGAGGGCTTCATAGTAAGGTTAACTTAAAGTAGAAGAGTGGAAGAGTCATCAGGAAGAGGAACAGGGCCTGCTGAGCTCAGAAACGGTGCGAGCAGCATCGGGGAAAGGGGATGCGCTGTGACGGGGATTTGGCGATGGTACGGAACAGGAGCAGGCAGTGAGACATGATGAAACTAAGTGTGGAGAAAGCACGTAGCTCGCGTTTAATTACAAGAAAGATTACTCCGGTTGTTGTTTGGAGAGGAAAACACCGCAAACTTCAAGAGCTCCCTGTTGGCTCTTTTGCTACCATGGTGAGGGCTTACCCCTGAGCAGCGACTGGGAATAGAGAGAAAGGGTGGACGGGAGGGGCGATACCAGGAGGGTTTGGCAACATTAGGATGGGGGTGGTGAGGAAGAAAAACAGGATGAAATGATCCCATTTTCTAGCTCAAGTGTCTGGGTGGATGTTATTACCAAAAACCGGTTTTGGATTACAGAGAGGAAACAAGAATTTGAGGCAGAGAAGGGAGAAAGAGAATGTGCTGTGTTTCTGACATTTTGAGTTTGAAGGTCCTGAGGAACATCCAAATAGAGATACCAGGAAGCAGCTGGAAATGACGTCAGAAATTAAAGAGGGCGTGTGTGTGTGTGTGTGTGTGTGTGTGTGTGTGTGTGTGTGTGTGTATTTAAGAGTCATCAGCATGTAGAGGTGATAATTAAAACTACGGAGGGGGCTTCCCTGGTGGCGCAGTGATTGAGAGTCCGCCTGCCGATGCAGGGGACACGGGTTCATGCCCACGTCTGGGAAGATCCTATGTGCCGCGGAGCGGCTGGGCCCGTGAGCCATGGCCGCTGAGCCTGCGCGTCCGGAGCCTGTGCTCTGCAACGGGAGAGGCCACAGCAGTGAGAGGCCAGCGTACCGCAAAAAAAAAACCCCAAAAAAACAAACAAAAAGAAACTACGGAAACAGAGTCAACCTTCAGAGAGAGTATTTACAGCCAGAAGATGGCCTAGGACTGTATCTTAGAGAATAACCAGCATGTTCAGTTTGGGAAGAAAATGTTCTCATTGTGTGTGCATATATTCTGAAGTCATAGCACAAAATAAACAAAACAAACAAACAAAAGTATTCTAGCATACTCCCAAATCTTGTAAATCAATGCACTTATTCATGCACTTTGGGGATTACATCTAACATGGTCATAATAAATTTACATAGTTGCCCAGGAGGGGCAAGTCATAGTAAACTGTCGCGGTTTTATTTTCTGTTCTTTGTTCTACTTCTCTCTCTAGTAATGAAGATAATAGAGAGTTGACTATATTAGTGATGTGTGATCTTTTAAACAGCCTATTTTGCCCTTAAAAAATTCTGCTTTAAAGCCTCAATAAATTTAAGAAAACTGAAATCATATCAGGCATCTTTTCCAACCACAACGCTATAAGGCTAGAAATCAACTACAGGGAGAAAACTGCAAAAAGCACAAACACGTGGAGACTAAACAATATGCTACTGAACAACCAGTGGATAACTGAAGAAATCAAAGAGGAAATCAGAAAATACCTTGAGACAAATGAAAATGAAAACACGACGATCCAAAACCTACAGGATGCAACAAAAGCAGTTCTAAGAGGGAAGTTTATGGTGATACAAATTTACCTCAGGAAACGAGAAAAATCTCAAATAAACAACCTAAACCTTATGCCTAAAGCAACTAGAGAAAGAAGAACAAACAAAGCCCAAAGTTAGTAGAATGAAAGAAATCAGAGCAGAAATAAATGAAATAGAGACTAAAAAAACAATAGAAAAGATCAATGAAACTAAAAGCTGGTTCTTTGAAAAGATAAGTGAAATTGATCAACGTTTAGCCAGACTCATCAAGGAAAAAAGGGAGAGGGCCCAAATCAGTAAAATCAGAAGTGACAAGGAAGTTGCAGTCTACACCACAGAAATACAAAGGATCATAGGAGACCACTGTGAGCAACTATATGCCAATAAAGTAGACAACCTAGAAGAAATGGACAAATTCTTAGAAAGATACAAATACAATCTCCCAAGACTGAACTAGGAAGAAACAGAAAATATGAACAGACCAATTACCAGTACTGAAATTGGATCAATGATTTTAAAACTCCCAACAAGCAAAAGTCCAGGACCAGATGGCTTCACAGGTGAATTCTACGAAACATTTAGAGAAGACTTAACACCTATCCTTCTGAAACTATTCCAGAAAATTGCAGAGGAGGGATCACTTCTGAACTCATTCTATGAGGCTACCATCACCCTGATACCCAAACCAGACAAAGATATCACAAAAAAAAAGAAAAAATTACAGGCCAATATCACTGATGAACATAGATGCAAAAATCCTCAACAAAATACTAGCAAATCGACTCCAGCAATACATGAAAAGCATCATGCATCATGATCAAGTATGCCAAGGACTCAGGGACTTTTCAATATCCACAGGTCTGTCAGCGTGATATATACCACATTAACAAATTGAAGAGTAAAAATCATATGATTATCTTAGTAGATGCAGAAAAAGCTTTTGATAAAATTCAACATCCATTTATAATAATAAAAAAAACCTCTTCTGAAAGTGGGCATAGAGGGAACGTACCTCAACATAATTAAGGCCATATACGGTAAACCCACAGCTAAGATCATACTCAATGGTGAAAAGCTAAAAGCATTTCCTCTAAGATCAGGAACAAGACAAGGGTGCCCACTGTTGCCATTTTTTTTTCAACATAGTTTTGGAAGTCCTAGCCACAGAAATCAGAGAAGAAAAAGAAATAAAAAGAATCCAAATTGGAAAAGAAGTAAAACTGTCACTGTTTGCAGATGACATGCTACTATACATAGAAGATCCTAGAGACGCTACCAGAAAACTACTAGAGCTCATCCATGAATTTAGTAAAGTTGCTGGATATGAAATTAATATACAGAAATATGTTGCATTTCTATACACTAACAACAAAATATCATAAAGAGAAATTAAGGAAACAGTCCCATTTACCATCACATCAAAAAGGATAAAATACCTAGGAATAAACGTACCTAAGAAGGCAAAAGACCTGTACTCTGAAAACTGTAAGACACTGGTGAAAGAAATTGAACACAACATGATGGAAAGATATATATATGTTCTTGGATTGGAAAAATCAGTATTGTTAAAAGACCATACTACCCAAGGCAATCTACACATTCAGTACAATTCCTGTCAAATTATCAATGGCATTTTTCACAGAACTAGAACAAAAAATTTTTTTAATTTGTATGTATGGAAACACAAAGACCCCGAATAGCCAAGACAATCTTGAGAAGGAAGAACAGAGCTGGAGGAATAAGTATCCCTGACTTCAGACTATACTACAAATCTACAGTGATCAAAACAGTAAAGTACTGGGAACGAAAACAGACACACGGATCAACAGAACGGGATAGAAAGTGCAGAGATAAACCCACACACTTATGGTCAATCTATGACAAAGGAGGCAAGAATATACAATGGAGAAGAAGTCTCTTCAATAAATGGTGCTGGGAATACTGGACAGCTGCATGTAAAAATATGAAATTAGAACATTCTCTAACAACATATACCAAAATAAACTCAAAATGGATTAAAGACCTAAATGTAGGACTGGAAACCATAAAACTCCTAGAGGAAAACATAGGCAGAACACTCTGACATAAATCGCAGCAGTATCTTTTTCGGGCCGTCTCCTAGAGTAATGGAAATAAAAACAAAGATAAATAAATGGGACCTAATTAAACTTAAAAGCTTTTGAACATCAAAGGAAACCATAAACAAAACAAAAAGACAATCTACAGAATGGGAGAAAATATTTGCAAACGATGCTACTGACAAGGGATTAATTTCCAAAATATATAAACAGCTCATACAGCTTAATTAAAAAAAAAAACAATCAAAAAGTTGGCAGAAGACCTAAATAGACACAAAGATGGCCAACAGGCATGTGGAAAGATGTTCAGTATTGCTAATCATTAGAGAGATGCAGATCAAAACTACAATGAGGTATCACCTCACACTAGTCAGAATGGTCATCATTATAAAGTCTACAAATAATAAATGCTGGAGAGGGTGTGGAGAAAAGGGAGCCCTACTACACTGTTGGTGGGAAGGTAAATTGTTACAGCAACTACGGAGAACAGTATGGTGGTTCCTTAAAAAACTGAAAATAGAGCTACCTTATGATCCTGCAATCCCACTCCTGGGCATATATCTGGAGAAAACCATAATTTGAAAAAATACACGCAACCCACTGTTCATTGCAGCACTATTTACAATAGCCAAGACGTGGAAGCAACCTAAATGCCCATCAACAGATGAATGGTTAAAGAAGATGTGGTGTATATAGTGTAGTATAATATAATATAATGTAATATAATATATAATATAATGGAATACTATTTAGCCATACAAAGGAATGAAATAATGCCATTTGCAGCAACACGGTTGGACCTAGAGATTATCATATTAAGTGAAGTGAGTCAGAGAAAGAAAAATATGATATCACTTATGTGGAATCTAAAAAGAAAAAAGGATACAAATGAACTTATTTACAAAACGGAAATAGACTCACAGGCATAGAAAACAAACTTATGGTTACCAAAGGGGAAAAGTGGTAGGGAGGGATAAATTAGGAATTTGGGATTAACATATACACACTACTATATGTAAAATAGATAAACAACAAGGACATACTGTATAGCACAGGGAACTATACTCAGTATCTTATAATAACCTACAATGGAAAAGAATCTAAATATATATATATATATGTATAACTGAATCACTTTGACATACAATTGAAACTAACACAACATTGTAAATTAACTATACTTCAGTTTTAGATTCTGCTTTAAACTTAAGTCTTTACATGTCATTTTGCTAGGTTTATTGGATTTCACTGATTGAATGTAGTCTGATTGTCTCAAGGAAACTAGTCATTTTAATCATGCTAAACTTTTCTCTTTAAAAATGATCATGCTAGTATGTTATTAGTTACTTTAATTGCTCTTTCCCTCCCTAGGAGCTGATGCAACAGAATGGGATTGGTTATGTGTTAAATGCCAGCAACACCTGTCCCAAGCCTGACTTTATCCCTGAATCTCATTTCCTGCGAGTGCCTGTGAATGATAGCTTTTGTGAGAAAATTTTGCCGTGGTTGGACAAGTCAGTAGATTTCATTGGTAAGTAGCTCAAGTAATATTACAAGCCCTTTGGGTTATAGTCTCATGTAGAGGTATATCCCTCCCTCCCTTCCTCCCC